>NC_135549.1:19617341-19917341 GCF_964340395.1 Glandiceps talaboti
CACTTCTAATACAAATATCAGGCGAATAATGTTACACATGGTTGTTAATATTAGACAATGAATCCAAGTTATAATCAACCATTAACAAGAGATTTATTATTACTTGTAAAACGTACGAACTGTTCAGTCTGGTAGAAGTGTCCCGAGTGAATATAAATTGACGTTTGGTTTTAAACTCTCAAACTATATCAGAGAGTTGAAAACTTAACTCTTGGGTCGCCTGTCATATTTACATTGACGTTACGTACCTAACTGTGGAGTTAAAGTTTAGTACATGCATGCATGAAAACTTGGGTTGGGCCAGTCCTCAAATTAGATGGAAACTCCAACTAGCAACACTCGTCTACAAATCCATAACAAATGATACCCCTAGTTACCTCACTAAAATGTGCAGTGTTTCAAACCAGCTACAGATTTATCCCCATAACATGAGACATGCTAGCAATAGAAACATATACATCCCTAAAATTAAATATGTCAAACGGGCATTTCAATACAATGGTGATTTGTTGGGGGAACAGTTTGTCCCCATTGATCAGACCAGCTCCGATTTCAACAACTTTTAAAAGAGAACTTGAGAATTTTGTTTGCTAATGTTATCGGTTGTCTTTTCTTTTCATAGTAACAACTTACCTTTGTAGTAGGTTATTTTTTAGTTTGTTTTGCATGCCGTTGTTCTTTCTTGTTGGATGTGTGTTGGTTTTTAAATCTCGCAACTCACAGGCTATTTTGGGAGAACGGTGTTGTGCGCTGAAATGAAATCAACATATGAAAGATGAATAAATAAAATGAAATAATAAAAAAATCCACCCACTCACCAATTAATCCATACATACATACATACGTACACACACATACATACATACATACATACATACATACATACATACATACACACACACACACACACATACACATACATACATACATACATACATACATACATACATACATACATATACATACCAATCTGATTAATATCTGAAGTGATGAAAGCGTCTAAATGCTTTATTTACCTCAGAGCTATTTCCTTCGAAGGCGGCGATCACTCGGTACGAAAGCAAACGTCACAAAACGATGGAAATAGAGGTAAATAAAGCATTTAGACGGGATTTTAATCAGATTGACATACATATATACATACATACATACATACATACATACATACACACACACACACACTGACATACATTAGTCATGTAATATGCAAGTCATACGTCAAATCACAGGTACAGTTTCATAAGGTAGGTGACAGTACTATGTATCTCATGTGTCCAGTTTTGTCATTTTCTGACGTTGCAAAACAAACAGCGACCTCTAGAGCTGGCGAACATGTTCGATATTCAGATTTTAAGAAAATTATGATTGATACATTACAGATAGCAGTTAGAAGATAACAGTATGGTATTGATGAAGGATATTTGGTAATTGTGTCTTCATTCGGATAACTGAACATTGCACAAGTATAGTAACCGTTGAGCGAATGAAGAGAATAAACATACATGTATATATACATATGAATGTAAGTGTATGGCTGGGGAGAACAGTGCTCGATGCATGTGTATATATATATATATATATATATATATATATATATATATATATATATATATATATATATATATATATATAAAGGGGCTAGGGGAATGTAGTATCGATATACATACATATTCGTATACAACACAATTGGCACAGATGGCGCTATTCAAGCGATTTCAACACTAAAGAAAAGCTAGTTGAAGTATTTGAAACGCTTGTCGTTTGTCGACATTACATTTTCACTTGACTTATAATAACGCTTTTTGTAACGCATTATGGTGACCATATTTTTTTTATGTTTCTCATTTCTTTTTCATGGCAACTATGCGTCGGTCGGTACCGATTTGAAAAAAAACCCTAAAAAACAAAAAAACTAAACAAATCAACATCTTCATGTTTCTCTGCCTCTCCCTTTACTCCTCTCTATCTTCGTGTCATTGGATTCCTGGTATGAAGCCATTCATAGCTTCTGTACACAACTCTCAGCCCTTCTTGAACAACTTCGATCATCGTAATAATGCTCTAGCTGTTCGTGAAGAAGTATCACCTTGCTCGCCGCTGCCATGACTATAGATGACATCGACAGTCCATACATTGCTTAGTCTTGCCAGAGAGGGCGCTGCCATGCAAAATAATACGATCGGGCGAAAATAATTTTTTTTATATTTGATTACGGGGCTCAAAATTTATGAGGTAATGAGTCGTGTAATGAGAAACAGAAAAAAAAGGATCACCCTTACTTGCATTTGAATATTCATAACTTTGTTATATAATGTTGCAAAAAGGTCGTTGGTCATAACTAATTTTTTATGGCTTTAATGGTATCTTGTATATTTAATACGCATCTTGGGGGCATTGTATAGACTCGGCAGTTCTGTGAGCACGTGCTCTGGCATCCAAGAATGTCACTACCGTGTGTTTGAGTTTTGTTTTTAAAGAGTTACACTATTATTTCGATGATGACAGTTGATTGCATTTTTGATGCTTATTTTCAATATAATATTTTGTTTGACATTGTTTAGATGATGTTTTGATCTATTCGACCAAGTTCTTAATTTTGTTTCAATCTTCATTCCACACTAAAAAATACAGTAGGCAAATTGGTAACATAATATTTCCAACAGAATTCCAACGACGGGAGTATATTTGTGCAGTGTGAATCCGAACATTTTCTTAATGCACATACCTCAGAGGCAGATTTCATCTAAATGCAAGTGTCCATAGTAGAGTAATCCAGCTAGAAATCGTACTGTGTAATAATTGGACATTGTCGTGATTGACAGATGGACCAATATGCAACGGATTTCCCTTGCTGTTTGTCGGCCTACTTATATGTGTTGCAAGTCGCACATTGTCAAGAACACAACATGGTTACCCCATTCCTGACAAGGCGTTGGTGTGCAGAGTTTAGAGTCTGTCTTGTGACCGATTTTATATCCCATCTTCTTCAAAAGATCTACCTAGACAAGTTTACTATTATATGACAAGCATGACGTATCATATCGTATTATCGTATCGTATCGTATCGTATCGTATCGTATCGTATCGTATCCTATCATATCGTATCCTATCTTATCTTATCAACTCATGTCATATCATATAATATAATATCATATCATATCATATCATATCATATCATATCATATCATATCATATCATATCATATCATATCATATCATATATCATATCATATCATATCATATCATATCATATGTCATGTCATGTCATGTCATGTCATGTCATGTCATGTCATGTCATGTCATGTCATGTCATGTCATATCATAGCATAGCATAACATAGCATAGCGTAGCATAGCATAGCATATCATAGAATAGCATGTCATGTCATGTCATGACATGCCATGTCATATAATGTCATGTCACGACATGTCACGTCATGTCATACTTCGGTTTTAGATTTTAAACTTTTGTTCACTGACACAGCCAAAACGATTTCAGCCAACAACACAATATACAGTTATATCAGGATTATTAATTGGGTCTTAATGTGTGTTAACGTACGTTAAAAAAATACAGTTACCCGTGCTGCATAGACGATTGTGAACTGAACAAACGTCCTTGACAACTATTGCCAACCATTGCACGTCTTCCTTGGCTCACGATGTCAACATTTCTAGATTTCACAACACAAAATCCTCTGGCGTTGGCAAGATGTTTAATTGTAAGAAGATTACAAGTTTCAAATAATGCTTTTAATTAAGCACTTCAGCATTATTACTTGACCTTTTGTCTTGACAATATTGCATATATAATATATATATAGTATATATATATATATAGTTAAATTACAGTTAAATTGCAAATGTACGACAACTCGGTAAGTATAAATTATCTAGTACTTTTTCAAACTTTCCTCAGTTGGCTTGAAATATAATACTCTTGTAATGTCTTTAAACAGCCGTGGGACATTTTGCGTGAATGTATAGCCTAGTGTCTTAAAATGCTAATTTCACCACGTAAAAATAATTACCTAGCTCAAAGTTCGTTTATTTTCCTCTGGGTAATAGTGAAATTTTACGCCACAGTGGTTTGTATCCTACAAAGCCGTTAGCAGGTGTATCTAAGTATCTAAATGCAGTTGTTACATAAATACTAAGACTTTTATCATTCTGTTTACCGAACTGTAACACCAAGCAACCCCGAGCACATTCTTGCGAAATTCAAATTGTGCCAAATTATACCCTAGTTTGGTAACCGTCGGCCTCGTTAATTTAAAGCAGAGCGAGAGCACGAGTAACCAGTGCAATTACAGTGATGTTTTTTTTTTAACTTAGAGAAGCAGGCATCTTTACTTCTGACAAAATATGTAGTTACATGTATCCATTATGGAAAATTGAAATTTGAGCAGGCAATTTTCTTTTCTCTGCAATACCTTCATTTCAATAGGGAATAATCATGTCTTCAAGATAAAATTTCAAATATGAAATGACAATTTAGGTATATCATCTTCATATTGCAATTGCAACTACTGAAACAGTATATTTATGACCAATGAAAGCAGGAAATGTGTCATAGTTACCAAGCTATGTAATCCATACTATATACATAGTATATATATGTATCATGTGTAGCTTGCTTGATATCGTGTTATTTACATCGATCGCCCTACATACATATGTATTGAGCACTGTTTACTCCAGCATAGACATTTTACATATACTGAGTTTAACACACACACACATACACACACACAAACAAACACAAATATATACACACACACATATATATTGCGTGTGTGACCTAAGTAAATAATTAAATGTACAAGTATACAAAATGTAAATATATATATATATATATATATATATATATATATATATATATATATGTATATATATATATATATATATATATATATATATATATATATATATATATATATATATATATATATATATAAATATATATATATTGATACATACGATATATTGATTTTTTTTATAAAACATTTTGTCTGAAGATCAACTTCGTCGAGTTGGAAATGGTATATTTTGGATCCCATATGGCAATATACCTGTTACGCTTTAAAGGCTTATTTTCTCCATTTCCTCCAGTGTAGGGCAGACTAATTAAAATTGAATTAAGTGACAAGGCTTGTCTTTTTAGGGTCAGAAGGTCATGTTTAGGAGCAAAGGTCATTTTTCATCTTGTCTCCAACTACGTCATTTTCCTTTTATCATTTGCTCTGGAAGAACTAATCTTAAAAAACACTTCTCAGTCTACTGTTGAACATATGTTAGGGATTGTGTACTACGTTTAAAGCGATCAGAGCACCGAAACAGGGTATCTGACGCCAACTATTCATCAGGTTACTCCATGGAATGTCAAGCAAGTTGTATGCTGAGCAAAGTACATAATATCTCGTATTTTAATATTCACACTTTTTTTGTGACCACTGACATATATCGTACAAACATAAACATATTCAATAACTAGACACCACCTATATTTAAAATCTACATCAGTATTGTAAGCTCATGTAAAAAATTTCATGCATTTATTTTCAATTCAATGAATGGTTGGTTGACATATAATTAAAACCGTTAGATGCGCTTGAACTTGATATCTTCTAATATCATTCCCTCTCGAAAGTGTTTAAAGACAAAGAGCAATTGGTAATTCTATATTTGTGTGGACCAGAGCAAGTGAGTGTGCAACTTATCGTCATTAGAAAAATGTACAGCCTGTTGCACTTCAATAACACATTATTCCTCTCATTTGGAGGGCTGTGAATTAGTGTGATTACGGCGCTTACGTTCAGTCTACCATACATCAGCCTTGTAACCAGAATTGCAAGAAAGCTGCTAATACGGTTTGAAAATCTCAATACATAATTCAGTCAGCTTGCCGTCGCCATGGAATATTCAAAAGTATGCATATAAAAACACACGCAAATGACGTGTATGCAGACGAGCAGGTGCAGTGAAGTTGAGATGTGTGTTCATCTGCATACACTTCATTTGCATGTGTGTTTATCGGCATGCATTTAAATGATCCATGGTGACAACAAGCTGTCTTAGCAATTATGCATTGAGATATTTAAACCATATTATATATAACAGCTTTTTGCAATTGTAGTTACAAGATTAGGTATCAGAGATTGAACGGAATGTACTGTAAGCGTCATAAACAGGCCAGTTGTGAATAGATACCAAATAGTAATCATAGCATCACAAGATGTTGACATGGTTGGTAAAAGTATATATCAACCTAGTAATTGACCTAGGGTCAACGAGGCTTACATTTTATGTAAATCGGTTAATGTGTGCCTTGTATGCAACTCAGTTAGGAGTGAATTATTATCATATTATTCTTGCCAGATGGCTGAGGTGATTACGATTATGGAAACAAGAAAGTAGTGATTTAGCATATTAGGCTTAACAGATGGCTTGTTTTGTGATAAACGATATACTTTAAAAGGGCAAATGTAATCAGTCTGTGAACACTGACGGGCATAATGTTGTCTGTGATGAAACTGAGACTTGGCTGCTCTATGCTGCTGGAGTCATATATGGAGAAATACTTAACGCTACCCCTGATTGCAAGCTCAACATCGAATGTGTGAACCATGCATGAAACAGGGCACTCCACATATGTGAGCAGTCATCAACATCATCTACTACACGTGCGTACTTTCCAATTTTCCCCATTGTTTCCCATCCTGTATTTCGCACACACTCGTTTCGTGACAATATTGAAAAGTTAAACGCCATATTAAAGCCAAAATCTTCGAAATTCATGCTATTATCAAATACACACTAACACCTAATATGTAGATGGAATCTGAATACACACGGTATGTTAGTAATGTAATGAGGTTTGACCTAGGTTTTCAATTTTCAATGGTCAGGGTAACCAAATAATGTATATCATCTCAACGTATCTTCAAATCATATATAAATTTCTACCGTCAGCTGGCTCAGCTAGTTGCTACACCTTCAATATGTTTAATGAGTTGGAATACAGTGAGGTATATTTCAATATTCATGTACGTTTCTTTTGACGATAAAAAACCTTCAAACTTAAAAAAAGGCATTTAAAAAGTGACACCATATGTGGAAATGATAACGTTGTTGTAAATGGAAGTCATATTGCTGCACTAAAAAGCGTCGTGTTTGCGATATAATTCATTGTCAAATATCAGTTGCGCATATATTAGCAAAATCATCAATTTTGGATATCGCTGGTTATAGATGAAAAAAACCAAAGGAGATGTCTTACTGTAAAGACGAAAACCAATACATCAAAAAATGAATAGCATACGTTTTATATTTATAGCTTTACGATTCAAAGCTTCAACGTTTACAACGAAATAACTAGCTAGATAGATAGATAGTTAGTTAAGACGATTTTCGAATAAAAAGATCAGAATACTTGATTAGAATTGGAATCTCTACTCAAAGATGATATTACATTATACAATGTTTTTTTTTCTTATTGGGCCCGATGTTTACGAAATTTTAAGATTTTACCATCTGTGCTGATTTATACAACAATAAAAAGGATTACCTTTTTTCGAGAAAAGAAAGTGACCTTTTGAGCTAGGGTCACGGATAATTCAGAAAGGCTATAGAAATTATAAGCAATAACATGGATTTGATGAGACAGCAATGTGCATGTCAGTCGATCCTAAATTTGGATCAACGTAACCTTCGAATAAAAATCTGTTCAATTGTTGTTATTTTATATTCACAATTATTGTTATGGATCAGTTTATGTCATAAAAATGCACCAGTCTATAATAAAGTAATCAAGGCTTGTGAAGTGCTTACAAAGCTCAATATACAGATAGTGAAAATACAGCATGCAATCCCCATGAAATATAATGCTGGTAGCAGTGCAGATCTCCATAATTTGCAAAAGGTGGACATCTAGTTCTCGATTGCTTTTTTTTAATCAATGACCTGCTGGAAAATTAATTTATCTATCATAATCATTTTAAGTCAGGTTACAATTACAAGCAAGTGTTAAAATATGGAACTTGTAAGCCCGTCATTTAAAGTAAATCTTGGTGACTGTGAATTGTAAGAAATTGGAATATGCCAATCTGCGATGTTGTGTGTGTGTGTGTGTGTTACCACAAATAAGTATCTTCTGGACAGCCGCACAGTTGCATATATAGTGTAGGAGAGCAATCCTTCATATATGTAAGACGTACCATTACATATGTATCACTGTGTACAGTTAGAAATGAACACTATTCGAAAAGTCATATTTGACCATGTCTTTCCACCTGGGTAAATCGTAAGCAGAGGATGTGTAAATGTGGTGAGTATGAGACGAAGTTCCACCTTTGACTTAATTTACCCCCTGTGATCTCTCCCCTGGGGGTTGTAGGCAGTCAAAAGTGTCACTTCATCTTGTACTACCCCTTGACAGAGATGGTAGTTGGGTGGGTCACAGGTAGGGTAAAGGTTGGGTAAAGGTGGGTAAATTTGACTTTTCGTATAGTGAAAACCCACATTTTCAGTGTTGGCTATGCAAATGAGATAAATTTAGATAAAATAGATCCTAATGCAAAACCAATCTCTGATGGAAATGAGCAAATACATGCATTTCCTTTTAAGCACGTATGCGTCTGTCAGGTTGTAACTCACTTTGTGAAAAAAATATTTGTTGGTTCATAAAGTCTTTCACTGCTTTTCTTGACCGTCGCAAGTTCTGAAGCATCAAATAGCTATGCAAATTAG
This sequence comes from Glandiceps talaboti, assembly GCF_964340395.1. NCBI lineage: Eukaryota > Metazoa > Hemichordata > Enteropneusta > Spengelidae > Glandiceps > Glandiceps talaboti. The sequence continues at coordinate 19,626,088 of NC_135549.1, forward strand.
TCGCTTACCTATCACATAACTATGCAAATTAGTTAGGTATTTTTCACTTCAAACAAGTATACAACACTTCAACTACTTTCCGTATGCAAACATAACCGATCTTGATGTTACTAATGTATAGAAGGTATCTGGTATTTTAAGCGTTTCTATTGCATAATTATACACTTCTATGAAAAAACTTAAAAGTAAATTCATTTCTGTATGTCATTTAAAACTAATATCCGACCTCGCCAACTGTCTTCTGCCTCCGAACCGGACGCGAACGCTACCGCTATTCATATTGAACGGAAAATAAAGGATACAATAATGAAACTATTAGTTTTAGACAACTAATTAAGAAGTGTTCCAGTATGTTTTCAAGGATTTGGCGAGGTAATTCAGAAATATGCCCGTTATTCTATTATAAACATCAACGAACTCATTTGTTAGAGCGTAAACAACACATTTGCATATAGCAATAGGCCGCAGTATCAAAAGCTTACCAGCTGACCTAAATCATTACGCAATGATGTTCGTCCTTTCCTGAATTATCACGCTTGCTGTACGTATGTAATAATAACATAACCCCATGGCCTCACAATACATGGATGGTAGGGCACGCAGCATTAAGTTATTTTCAAGTGATTCGGTAAATTCTGCTGTCGCTCGTGAAAAACACCCTACCATCCATTGTGAGGCAGTGGGGTTCTGTCATATTACGACAGGTATAAATTATCTCATTTTTATTTCTCTACATTTCATGCAACATGAGCAGTTTTGTAATACAAATTAACCACTGTGCAGTTGTATAGGTAAATCTGTGAATATGAACTATAACTAAACAACAAGAATTATCGGAATAAAGTATTCCTTGCGTTTAAAATGCGTGTGTCCTTGACGACCTACTGGGTCAATATTTGTATTATTACGTGTGTTGCATGATACGCATTGCATATATACACCCACATATAAATACATGTATGTACGTGTGGACACAGACTCAGACCAAAACAAATGTAGATTTACATACACACATACATAAATAAATACATACATACATACATACATACATACATACATACATACATACATACATGCATACACACATACATACATACATACATACATACATACATACATACATACATGTACATAGACACAAAATATATAATGCTATCTACGAAAAATGATACATGGAAAATAAAATAAATATTTAATGATATTCACGGTGTACATTGCTGGATGAGACAAAAACACATGTTTCACGAGTGTTATTAGGTTACCATGGTACAATACGATCCAATATCCTTTACTACATATAAACAGAAGATTGATCGATCCACATCACGTGAATACGGTGCCCTTGAAAAACGTAGACTGAAACTCAACCTGTCTCTTTTAAATTTACACACCATTTCGATATCGGGCTCGTGACTACATAATGTAAGTTCGACAGGTGCAGGCAACAAGGTAAAGTGTACCCTGAAGATGTTTTGAACGAACATATGAACCGCACTAGTCTGTACTCAGGCCATTAAACCTATAAATGTACAGTTCTTATCAAGATTTGACATGTTTTCATCTCATATACAGTGAACGCTGGACGCAAGTTTAGTCTATCAGGGAATGGGTGGCACCTATTTAATATTCACATTCTAACGCCAGCCTTATCAATACAAGACAAGAAATCTGTCAACAGAAGAACTAATCACCTGCCTGTATTGCACAATTTTATCGGCCAAATAGCATTTTAGTTCATGGTTCAACGAATGCATGCTATCTTTCCTCTGTTCGGGGTGGGTGCCGTGCAAGTGATGATGCTTACAATGCCCACAGGGCATTTTGGCAAGATATTCTGATAGTTTTAATATAACCAGGTAATCATTATAAGTACAAATGTAATGGAAACACCTTCCAAATGTGTACCCGACATGCACAGACCCAATATAATAAATACAGACGTCTGTGCCACCAATCTTGTCTGTTTATAGCCGGCTTCCTCACGTCGACCACGTTGTATTCTATGATCCGACGCAATCCTCCATGATTTAGGAACTGTATTTGGATATTATTCATTTATATTTTTTCTTTCTTAAGCCAAGGAAAATGAGCTTCACAACGTGCTTAAATATTTAGCACAAGGACACGATAAGGTGACCAAAGTATCATTCGGAAATAATATATCTATAATTTTTTTGTCATGTTAACGCTGTAGGTACTAAGACGAAGTACATGCAACCAGTTTCAAACATCTCTTCCAAACACTTTAATATCACTATTCAACGAACACCAATTGAAGATTTTCAAATTGAAATTCACGAATCATAGTCGTTAAAAGGATAACTGAACAATAATCGAAACTGACATTATTTACTTAAAAGGAAAGTTTTGGAAATGTGTTCAGGTGTATATCTGATAGGATTGCTTTTCTTGATACTCCATGCCGTAATAGCCTTAACATGTATACCTAATAAAGAGATGAATTGCTTTTCAAAATGTTAATGTTTTCAGAGGCTGTTGTACTATTTCGTAATCGATTCTGGATTTATATTTACTCATACGCACTTCGGGAACGGATTAAGGGGATTGAATATATATACACCCCCCACACAAGCACACATACATACATACATACATACATACATACATACATACATACATACATACATACACACACACATACATACATACATACATACATACATACATACATACATACATTAATGCATACATTAATGCATACATACATTAATACATACGAACACAGAATGGTCTCAACAAACTCAACACCAAGTTATTAGCTATCGTGCTGTTAACATCTCTCTCTCTCTCTCTCTCTCTGTCTCTCTCTCTCTCTCTCTCTCTCTCTCTCTCGCGCGCGCTCTCTCCCTCCCCCCAAAAAACCCCAAAACACCACCACCAACAACAATAGCAACAACAACAACAACAACAACAACAACAACAACAACAGCAGCAACAACGACACATTCCCCCTTTCTACTAAATATCAAAGAATAACAGGAAAGTACAGTAAATGGGTATAGTTTCGGTTTTTCTTGTCAGTAAAGATTGTTTGAGCGCTTCTGGAAAATGTGATCGATCAACTGAGTAAAGTTGACAGAATGTACATTCACTTCATAATAGTGATAAAGTAAGCACTGTCACAGAAATTGACACGATGAAATGGACAGTAATGGAAATATACTTTATTTTATTAATATATATTCATCTGATATAACACGTGTTGAGTTGTAGCTAGTAATCATCAATTTAAAAGACAGCGTATTAAGTGATATTTCGGAGGGTTTTACAGTAATGGAAACGTATTTCATAGAGCGTAAAGATATCCCCTACAGTTATTGATGAGCCACTTGGCGAAATGTTAGTCTACAAAGGTTTATATGGTGAAGAAGAAGAAGTAAAAGTATATTGTGATATCTCGTACACCTAAAGGAATTGCTCTTCATAAGAGTTGAACAGCATCTTGTTTATACACGTAATAGATTGCTGCACTTCTTAAAGTCTCGTTATGCTAACGCTACACAAATAATCGATATGATTTCGCACTGAATATTTTGATGTAATACATCCGGATGTGATAAAAAATGGAGACAGCTACGCAGCCACTGCTACATGAGAAGTACCCTTAATGCTTTTCTTCCCCACGTTTCCTCATTTCTCTTGATGAAATATTTAAAGGCTTTCCTGCTATTAGGATAGTTTGCTTTGTTCTAAATGGTTTATGTCTGTATTAAGTCATCGTGCCATTTATCTTTTTAATGTTCCAGGAAAAGAGTCATACTCATTGTTATGAATGTTTTATAAGAATCTCATTGTGTGACATGTGGATGATTGGGTTTGCTTTTAATACAAATACGGTCTTGTTGATCCAAACAATACGCGTTCAAACATTGTCTGTGAAACCCCTTAGAAATTCTTAAACCGGATAATCAAAGAATCGAGATGTGAGCATCCAGGAATTGTGATAGAGACTTCAGTTCACAAACGTTAGCGGTTTGCTTTTTTTTTTTTTTTTGAGGAGTCGTGTTCCATAACATTAACAATGTAGTGTTCAATTCATACACTAGAGCACGTCCATTTTCCAGTTTAATCTGCCAAATATAGTAAGCTGCTTGTTACACGAACATGGGAATAACGTAGCCGCTCAATGACCGGTGATGGCAATGGTTCAGACAGTCGCATGATATCATAGCAACTGCTGGAAACTTTTATATTAAAGTACTAACACGCGTAATTAACCAAGTCCAATGCGTACGCCATGGCAACCGATACATTGAATTCTCTGATAGTTTATTATATCTAAAAGATGACCCCTTAGGCATACAGGGCTCTCACACATGATAATAAAAAGTGATTAGCTTATCGTAATATCACCGTCGCTAGCAGCGTGGGCATCAAGAAAGGTATTGAGAGCCGTTAGTTTTAATTGTCATTTACATCGCGTGTGATTTTTACTTTATGGTAGAATGTATCTCGGGCTAAAATTCTTAATATTTTGCTATTTCTTACAAAATCACTCAACCCATTCTTAGTTAAAATAAAAAAAAATATTCACCGTACAATTTAGTTTCAATATAGGTCAAATAAGTAAGGTCAAATTGATAAAAAAATATTCATTTTAGAATCCAGCATGGTCGCCGAATACTGTCACCCTATTGCAAAATAAAACAAATGTTGATGTCGACGAATAGAATACGATGTACAGTCAAAACCCCCATCCCCCATTTGATGTACAGCTCCCTTCCCCCATTTCACAGTGTTTCAATATTTTATTTCAGAGAAATAGGTGCTACTAGTTACAATGATTTCCCTAAGGACGAATTAAACGTGAGTATTAAATTTCAATTGACTGGTATGTTGTATACGAATTTTCAAAATGTAATAGGTCTGTGCAGAAGTGGTGTTGATAAAATTAATATCAGGACATGTTTACAAAATGTTTAGTAAAGTTGTCGGTTAGGTATAAACATAATATTTGATTACCACGGCAACAAACCTCAAATATCATGAAACAAAACGAAGTGAAGAAGGTTAAGATCATTGATACAATGGTAGGAAAGAATAGTGAATTGTGAAGAAGTTGGCATCAAATTCGTTTATTGAAAAGGCTTATTAGCGTCTACACAAAATATGCACCCGTATACCAGGCGAACTTTTTTTTTTACCGACAACACATGTTCGACTCTCAAGATCTCCTGGATGAATCGTTTTGACTTGCTAACTTATAAGACTACTTCGACGACTTAAACCTTTCAGAAAAAGGAAAACAAGACATTGCCCTTATAGAAACATGATGAACGAAGGATAATGAAGTACTATGTCTATTTACCTCCAGCAAAATGCATGTCATCTAAAAAGCTGACGTTTGTAGCTATACATGACATTCACAAGCCATTAACGGTCCAAGTGCAACAAACCCGCGGGCTTGCCTGACGAAAACGGGTGTCATAAAAGTTGTTTGCATCTCTAAAGCTGTTTGTAGTGTTACTTATAATAGCCTAATAAATTGATAACAACTGATATAAGACGGAGATAAGGTTTGCCTCAATTGACCCACTCCTTAGAAATGATCTTACGCTGTGAACTACACTGTTTACTTGTGTTATGTAAGAGCCCATCATCACATGTGTAAATATTGGTACTCTTTGATAACAAGTGGACTTGCTTCTTTAATGGCTTGTCCCAGTAATGAGGTACGTCTTCCTTTGTCACTTTGTATGATGATTTTTCATCATCACCTTAAAGTTATTTAACAAAAAACAGAACTAATCAGTGACCATAAAAGAGCCTCCCGTAGGAAACCAATTGTACCCTTAGGTAATGATACTTGTTATCTATTTCGTAAATAAATTAGTTTTTTAATTATTTATTAGCTTTAGATGAATTAAAGTGTTACTCTGTGCTGTGACTAGACCACCTGTCAAACACTTTACAATTCTATTTGTTTTTATGGTGTTGTTCAACCTTTCGAGGATTATCAATATTCAAGAATTTCTGCTAAAGACCCGTTTTATGAAGAGTTATGGAAGTACTAAATGGTGTCTAGACAAAACGTCACACGTAAGATTGAACACAGACAAGATTAAGAGAAGACGTAATCCCACCAAAAGAGAGTCAAGTTTAAACTTTCAAAGTTATATAATGAGACATAAAGGTCAAACTTATAGACGATTAAAACATTTACAGAAAAAAAAATCCGTTTCAATTTACGAAGTATTGGTCGGACATTAAATATGCCACTGCCAACATCAGACCATGGACGTATGGAATCTGTTGCAAACAGGGAACGTAAACAAATGAATTGGATTAATAACACTTGGCTCAGCATGTTGGAACAGCAGAGACTGGTATAACACACCATGGTTTGATAAGAATAGTTTTATGGCCTCTTTATGTGTGCATGAAATACCAGGGGAACTGGAAATTTGTTTGTGAACGTGAACTAAAGTAAAGTTTAAAGTGGTCATAAAACTGTTCTTATAAAATTATTGAATGTTACACAAGTCTCTGTACTTCCAACATACTGTGTCAAGTGTTGTTAATCTAAATCGGATGTTTACTTTCCCTGTTTGTAACAGCCTCTATTTGCTCATGGTCTGATGTCTAAAGGTGTACCACTAACATAAACGAATTGTAAAACAAGATGTAAAATGAATGGCTTCTTTATGAGTAAAGCATTTACCCCCTGTTAAATGTAGGAATGCAAAATTATGTGTTATAGCTATCATACATCATATACCCCTCAATTAGCAAATTATTACGGCCACACTATACGAAATGTTAAGCTTGCATACAAAATATTGACTAAGTACCGAAAATCATTAATTATGCAAATGAATAGAGGACGTGCACTTTTATATTAAATCTATACATGTATGTACCAAATTATATGACATTTAGATGGTTGCATTCTGAAGATATTGCCTAATTAATAAAAAATAATTATGCAAATGACTGATTACGACTGAAAACTAGATCAGCAAATCAAACATGTGCGCTTTATTGTCATGAATGCATATACCAAATTATATTCTTATAATAAGATATAGCCTTATTACTGGAAATCATTAATTATGCTAATGACAAAATTAAACTAACAGTTTCGTCAACAAAGCTTTACATGACATGTGCGCTTCATCATGGTTGATGCATTTACCAAATTATATAGAATTTGAAGTGTGCATTCTTAAGGTATAGCCTAACAATTAATTATGTAATTTACTAATGAGAGTTAAAAGCTACGTTGACAAGTTTTATAAAGGCACATTCGCTGTAGTTATATAACGTTACGTGAAATTTAACGCATCTTGGCTTAATTACCAAAGGTGATTATTTATACAAACACCTCATTAATATAGGATATTTACTAAAACCTACCCAATTCTACACATAACTTTAAATTTCATTTGAAATGAGTTAATCATTTTTGGGAAAACAATGGAACATACATATACATACGTACGTACATACATACATACATACATACATACATACATACATACATACATACACACGTACGTACGTACATACATACATACATACATACATACATACATACATACATACATACATACACACGTACGTACGTACGTACGTACATACATACATACATACATACATACATCACGAAAACATACCCACCTTAAAGACGACAAAAACGACGCACACATACATGTAGTACTTAAGATACGGGTTAGGGTTTTATACTTATATGCTTTTGTATATAGATATGTATGATCAGTAATGTTAAAAGGTTGAAAAGGCTAGTTACACATCCTGCACACTCTGGTAGCATTTCAAATCAGATGTATCATGTTTGATTGCAATTATTTCGAATAACATAATAATTTGTTTGACTTTCAATAAATGTTCATTATGGTGATTAATTAAGAGGCCAATCCTACTCATAGCAACGATAGGTATTGAAAGCTGTATGATTTTTTCGTGCCAAATGAAAAATATTTGTAGCAAATTTGTTAGAAGGATGGGCCATATTGCCTGCAAGGCTGTTTTTTCCTAATACAACAAGTTATTATGTGTTTTATTTGTGTGGCCCGATCAATCAATCATGAAGAGTAGCTTTTATGTGTTTAAGTAAAAGGGAAAGTTTCTAAATTGTTTAGTTGACCATTATTCTTGTGATATCTCGATTCTAATGTGATGGGCGCAGCTGCTTCCGCTCAAGTCTCATGAAAGCTCAGACCCTTTCAGTAGTTGAATGATTGAACGTTTTCTGGACAGTTTCGATGACCGAAGTATGTAAAAGGCCCAGATAATGGTGGAAGAAACGATGTTATTGAATACTAGTTATATGTAATTGGAACACTGTGTGTGTACTGTTTTCGAATTGGTTATTCGCGTACAAGCATGGCGGAGCAAATCAAATGTTGAAGTGTACAGTTAGTATTTCATCGATTTGTTTAAACAATTTATTTGAATTGTACAGCTTTGCTGTTTCCTAGTGAAACCTATTCAAGCATGCACTACTGTGCATAAAGGGGCACACGCTGAGTTTATACGTATTTGGCCGTTGTTTTTGTTGTTGAATATTTAAAAGTTACTCACAGTATTGAACTTACTGAAGCATACGAATCCACTACTACTTGCAATGGATTGAACTCAAAACGATCCGATGACGTTATTTATCATACGTATCAAAACATATGCATGTATGCAGGAAATCCATAGTTTACAATCAACTGTTCTAACAATGCAAGAAAACAATCGTAATGCTAATATGTAAAGGGCATGCAATTGACTTTAAAGTTATTGTGAGGTCAACTCAGTATGTATCTTGTAAAGCTACGCGAATTCTACGAATAATAGACGAAACTTTGTAGTTTCATGGAATCTATTGGTTGCGTTCGATCACTAAAAGTGATGTTATACTTTCAAATCAAAGTATTTTCTTTTACATTTATTTTCTAAAAAGTGTATGTGTTTACATTAAAAGATTTACGAATATTGTAATTTAATTTAATGTTCATGCTAATGTTTCCTTTAAGTTGTTAAAACCTGGGTTATGGAATTCTATTGATAGATTTTTCTTTCCCTTGCCAATAGTTCATTTCGTTTTTGCATGAGAAATAAAATTTGATAAATTTCATAACGTGGATTGAATACTCCTCGCGAGACCATTATATTTATTTAGTTCTCTCCAAACTTAGCCATATGAAAGCTTGTTCTTTGTATTGTTCTTTTTAAATAATGCAAGAATATTGTTCGTTTTCCTCCTGTCTTTCATTGAATTCTTCAATCTTCTAGTTTGAGTTAACTCATTGCAATACTAGAATAATTGAATTTGAGCTCTATAATATGTATATGATACCAATGACCTTTGTTTTTACCCTTTTAACCGAGAATAGGTTTGATATTTCTTGATCAAAGTAACAGCCAAAGCTTCAGATATTTATTTCCCAAGAGCATGTCACTAACATTCAACAGTATCTAATTCACCGTGTTGTAACCACAATGGCATCATTAATCCTTACCATTTGATACGATCTATTGATTTGAAATGGATGCCAGTGGTGAAAGGGGGCTTGACATGGTATGCACTTTTGTTGAAGTATCGGTTAAACTTGCGTTTAGTTCTATATTGTGAAATATGCAACTACTTTGTATTAAAGCACAGCTGTGGGCTAACGCATACCTTGACAGAAGTACTATCTAAACAAGGATTTATATTAAGGTTAGAAGGTGGACAGAGGTTTATTGGAGTTTAGGTAGGTCTTGGCGCCGTGTACTCCGACAAAAAATATATCAAAGAAATGCCGATATCAAGTATGTGGACCCATTACCGTACCTTTTTCGTGTCCTGTTGTTGCATATGTTGTACTTTACTACATAATATTTATTTCCTTTTAGCTAGCTATATATTTTAGCTTAAAATTACTTCCATGCGTTCTTAGGGTAAACTTCTTACAACAGATTGTTATGCCTAGTACAGCTAATATTTCGTGCAAGTTGCAAATCTTGTTATGCAAATTATCAATCCCGTCTTCTGTTCTTTGTATTGTTAGAAATACAGTTGCTATAGACCCATTTCAACATTGTATTTGATCACAGACACACACACTTACCCGGCATGGTCAATGATCGTGTGTATTCGGCGAACAAGGGGTTTTGTAGATATTATAATGCAAACTTGTCGACTAAACTAAGTCTAAAGCTATACTTGGTTTTCGTATTACAGTAACATGTTAATGCTTGTTGCTATTTATATTTCGAGTTACTGTTTTCATGGTTTGCTGTGAAACGATATAGAACGTCTAATTTCAGGTAAAGAATTACACCTTGTTATTTCAGATACATATTATCCCAATGCGTTGTGCCTTTACAAAGTGCTAATAACCAATGTGTAAGAAAGCTAAACCATCGTTCCTGATAATACTGATCTTTTAGTCGACCATTAACGAAGTTGATAAACAGCGAAAGGGCAAGGTCACTGCTAACTACAATGAATTATTTTTGCCCATATCATGACACCCACCTTAAATGGATTAAGAACGAGCTTCCTTCGAGAATTACGCGTCTATATTAGTAGTATTAAAACATGAATAACGATAAGGCATAAAAGTGCTGCTAATGCCCTTGAGAATGTTCATATATTTAATTGGGTATTGTATTAAGAGCACACTTTCCAACTGCAGATTCAAATACCTCACTCTAACAAGACTCCAGTGTATAAGTTAGAACTAAACACGTACTGACGCCAAAATACCAAGCCCAAAGTAATGTTGCTGGTCCAAGTGGATAACTTAACTCTTAGCTAAACTAAACTAAAAATTCATATTAAGCGTATAGCAGATATAGTTCTTTCTATGCTTTAGCATCTATAATAATAGTATGTGTTCACGTGTTATCTTTATCCTGTAATTCTTATAAATTTAAATTAAACAGGGTAAAAACACTATGTTAAGTGTTTGGAAACCAAGTCCTCAGTTATGATAGACACTGATATATTATGTGATGGTGATATGGTAGGTTTAAAATACTGCTGTTGATGATGAGATGTAGGTTGTATTCTATTGCACATGGCATAGAGACCCTAGGAGACGTTCCATAGTTTGCGAAATAAGCTTACGGCAATGCACAATGAAGTATATAGGGTTAAATGTCAACCAATTATTCGAGAAGTACTGAGGCGAACTTATATAATTTAGTAGCAGATGACGTCACGTCAAATAGGGTCAGGGCTAGGCAACATCTTATCATCATTTTATGTGGAGGACTCATTTCAATTTTTTCTCAATATCTTATCTTTTGGTCAATTGGGTACCAACAGAAAGGTTTAACAATGGATCATTCGCATCTCGAAATCCCATATCTCATTACGTGACTCGATAAAAAGAAAAAGTATATAATGTAAAAACATGAAAACCCTTTACTAAGCAATCTTATTTTATCAAGGATCGGATTTCATTCAATTAAGTGACTACATAGATACGATATGTATTTGCGGCTAGATCTAGATTGACCGTTTTACACGGACAAAACATTTACTATCTCTCAGTATAAACTATGTGTGACTGCGCTCTGAGTTTTTTCTACCAAATGAGAATGACTTAGAGTTTTAATTGGGTGACACAATGATTTTTACGTCTGAGGCAAGTTTTTTTTTGTTACAAATAATTACATAATTTTTTTTTTTTTAAATGCAGTCACTGATAACGCGCAAGCACGTAAAATGATTTATTTTTATGTAACTGAGACCACATCACTGTTGGATGAACACGTAAGATTCAAACACAAAACTGTTTATTTCTTGTTCACAGTGAGATAAAAAAAAGTATTAAATGTTTCATGTACGTGTGCGCTATCAGTGCCAGTAATGTGTTTGTGTAATTCGCAATAAAATACATCGAGTGAGATGAAATAAGCATCACACCGACCGATTGGAACTCTATGGTCTTGCTACTATGCTATGGTAGTAATGTGGTGACAATTAACAAAACTATGACATGTGTAGTGATGGCCAGAGGAAACACAAATGTATGAATTAAAAAAGAAAAAAAGAAAACGCACCTAACGTTGAACATTGATTATTTAATATTTCATGAAAATACAAAGTCATGTAGCATAATTGTCTTAATGGTCCGAATCGCCAAAACGCCTGCGCACCCCCCCCCTCACCGATACAACTTTTCCCTGTGAGAATATGGCTGTTTTAAAAACCAGCTTTTAAGCGAAATGCTTTTGATTTGCTTAGCTTTGTACACATTGTTTATTATCAAGCGGCTACCTATAACCAAATAGGTTGAAGCCATTAACAACTGCCCAAATAGCGTAATTTCATAATTTAAGCTCAAATAAAAAATTGTACATTCAACCGAACAACCAATGTTGGTGCTGTAGGCAACATTGACAGTCCAATGGCTAAATGATGTTGACTCATTGACATCACTGGGGACGTTTTGGTTTATATATTCATAACCATTAAAGACTCGACTGAATTCTCATTGCAATTTACGTGTTTACTTTTCATATTTATATTATAAGAAAGCAAACACATTAATGTAAATACTCACGACCATAACCCGTCACGCAAATTATCAATTTCTCATTGGCTTTTTGATGAAGTGAGAAAATACTTGTGGAATACCAATAATCGTGCCTGGAAAATACAACTGTTACAATAAGTGGATGCACTCTGATCTAGATTCCTGATATAATATCGTCAAACGAAGTGACAGACAGGCTGGCATCACATATCTATTAAGAATGATAAACTGTTCAGCTACGTTAACTCATACTATATTAATATTATCATCATTCTCTAGCATGACATTTTCTATTTTTAGAACACAGTCAAATTAGAAAGTTTAAATGTTGACTTTTTCAGAGTCACCCATATGTGTTCTCTAATCATGATGACATTTTATCAAAGACTGTACGTTTACTTTCTGTGTCATCATAGCATTATCTGAACGTGCTGCAGTGGAAGTGAATACCCGCTGAACATAGAAGTCGTCTTTAACCCTTTCTTTATGTTTTTGTATTTAAGTCTGATACAGTATGCATCTGTGGCGTCACTGAACTGTGAGTGATGCACAGCTTCCATAGGTTCATATTTCATGTAACAGTTTGGCAGCATTGGTGGGAAAAGAAAAACAAATCCTCAAGGCATATTTTTGTCTAAGGTTTCACATCCTTATGTAAATGGAAGTAAATTATTCAACGTGATGTTATGGTTACCCTAAGCATTGGTAAGGCTATGCTTTAATCGACGATGTAAAGATTACATAAGCTTACAATATGTTTTTTTTTATTTGCACCCAGAGTGTAGCAAAGACTCATCGAACGTTTATACAAACCTCACTCTATAAATCTACGACCAAAGTAGTATTTATGATGGACGCTATTTGATACTCATGTTTCTTTCGTCTGGTGGATTATCAGAAGCCATATAGTTGATGTTGTATCTGATTTCAGGATATAACACAGTAAGGTGTAAAAGTCGAAGTAGTTGTGTACTTTATGCAGTCACGACGTAAACCATCGCGTTCGCCGCGTGGGCTATAAACGCACTAGTCACAATAGTTCTGGTTATTTGAAAGAGGCCTATATGAGGTAATGTAGCTTGAACATTTCCGACAGAATTCATAATTCACATGGAAGGAAACAAATAATTATAGGTCACACTATGAAAAAAATAAAACTTACATAAAAGTATGTTTACACTTGAATATGTCATGTATTTCTTAAGCACTGTATCATTTAGGTTGCTAAAACATTATAACGCTTATTATTTCCTTTGTAGATTTTAAAAATAAAACAAATACATATGTGCTGATGTGTTACTACCTTCATTTTACGTCTGTGTAATGTGTGTATATGTCATCTTTAAAATTAAGTAATCCATGTATGATCGTCACAAATAGTTTTATTTACTACAGTTATGCTTTTGTTATTTTCCATGTAAATTCAGGTTTTAACTAAAACAAATAAGGCCACTGATCTGTTTTCTTTACAAATTTACCTATCTTTACCCAAACCTAACCCTACCTGTGACTCACATAACCACCATCTCTGCCCAGGGGTAGTACGAGACGCAGTATTACTTTTGACTGTCTATAACCCCCAGGTGAGAAGGGGTAAATTAAGTCAAAGGATGAACTTCGTCTCATACTCGCCACATTTACACATCCTCTGCCCAAGATTTACCCCGGTGGAAAGACATGGTCAAATATGATTTTTCGTATAGTGTTACGTCATACAAAATATCTTAATTGCTTCGCCTTTATCAACCCATTACCATACCTGACCATCACCTGTAGAAAGCGTTTGTAAACATGTGATGATATTTTTCGTTTGGTGTTTAACGTGGCCATGCTTCATAAATCAGGCGTACATCATATGACACCAGGATTTACGTACATAGCAATTCTCGACAATGAAAAAAGGAACTTGTGTATATATTATAATTATACAGAAAAATAATAATTTGTAATTTTGGAGTATTACAACTGTAGAGCATGGCGTCTATCTTAACACATTTAATTATTATACTATCTTATACCTCATCAGTGTAGCTTTTGTGAAATCCATATTATAAAGTTATATTATCTTACTAGAATAACAGCCTTAATGACGATGTGTCGTAAAACACTCATTGTCACCCTTAACAACAAAGACACGGTCGTGCTAATTTCTATTGTCATGATCCCAAGAAGAGTTTATTCGTCGATGCCATATAGACGTCCATTTTCTGATATTTGGTAGAGTTCGGTGACTACATTGTATTATCCTAAACTTTTCTATTGGTGTGTGTCTGCGTTGAGTGCCGTAAGAATCTCCTAGATAACAAAATATAGAAAACAAGTTTCTGTTTATTAATGTTGAGATAAATCAGCTTGAGTTATACACAAGGGGGAAGACATTGTTGGGGATGTATATTCAAAAGATGACTTTTATTGGAATGTTTGCCTGTAATACTTCCCTGGTAACATACCCTTTTTCAGCTTGTACACAGAGTTGGTAGTGTCTCTCCTTTGATACCCTTCCCCCTACATGAACAACGTCCGTCATGAAAGAAATTTTAATAACTGTTTTTGTTTGTTCACAGAAGCATGGTATTGAATTTTTAACGTTAAGGGCATTAACATATAGAACATTATACAATTCGTATATGTAGTACTGCATAGTGAATTCATATATAATGAATTCGAATGGACCATGTACTTGATTTGCGCCAGTAAGACGCCTGAATACATCAATTAAATTCCGCCAGTTTGCACTTTTTTTCGATTATTGCTATTTCTTCTTAAGAGTGCAAAAATATAGTAATGTTGCTTTTCAAAGGTAGAAAAAACCTAGTTAGTTACATGAAGTTTGACAATTATTCCAAATGTTAGGTTATCACATTTATCAAAGAGGCAGAACCAATATATACTTATGGTATACATCAGTAAATCATGCATGTAAAATACTCAAAGACGACGAACTCACTCGCATTTCCAGTATAACGAGTTCACTCCTGTTACAGCTATGATCTTTTCATAGCAAATTACAGTTTTGAAATGTTATCGTATCAGTACTTTCAGTAAAAAACGTAATTTCCCCACTTAATGCCTTTATGCATACATTCCGTAAGAAAACATTCCTAATTAGCATTTTAGATATGTTTCGGTTGAATATAATGATAATGTAACCACATGAACTTTAAATATCACTCGAATGATGAAACGGTATTATTACATATTAACCATTAGTTTATATTGCAGACCTTTGGCGACAGCACTTAAAGTGAGTTCCAAAATTGGACTGATTACGCTAATTAGATACTTCTGTTTTGCGAAGTGAGAAGTTTGAAATGGAATTATGTTCGAAAAAGAGGTCTTATAAACTAAACGTCGTTAGATATTGTGCTTCCAAATTAAAATCATACCACATCTAATTTAATAATTGAACAGTGCCATCTAGACAACCTCTGCAATATCACAGAGATATGAATATGATCATAATTTATCATCTTTTATTAAAGTTTCTTTTAAGTTCAAGTTGTTATATGTATACTGTAGTTTCACAACATTTAATCAAACCATCGCTGAACCATTTTTGCGATCAAAATGGAGTGCCAATTTGCCCCTTTAATGTTTTCTGATGAGTACAGAAAAGTGACACCTCAAATTCTCATCACGCTGTTATGGGTTTCAAGTCCTTGTGACCAAAATAGATCAATGCAGCCTGATACACAGCTGCCGTTGCCTCTTGACTTGTTAACTTGCTGAACTCATTAAAGCCTAAAATTCGAATTTGTCATAGCAGACTCTAACTGTTGTCATGAATGCAGAATTTAATTTACAAAAAACATCGTCTTTTTTTACATCAAATATGCTAGACAGGAATATTGTCTCAGAGCATTAACAAAGTGACGAACCATTATTAAAATTGTTTTTAGTATCGCCAATGGTTAACATTCTTAGTGTTTATAATGGGCTTCCTAAATTCCATTCGCAGGGTCACATTTTCGCTTGCACCGTCTCGTTCCAAAACACCTACAGCTAGTTTCAAATCATTGAGTACAAAGAAGCGTGCAATATAATTACACGAACGGCGTAGTTACGATATCGATGCAAGCCTTGCGTAGTATGGTGGAATATCGTGTTGTAAAACCTACTTTCATTCCATTTACTGAATCTTCTGTATTTTATGTGGAAATGTATAGTAATTCTTACAGATAACAGCTGAGGTAATCCAAATTGATATACAAAAAAACAGGAGATAGTAGTAAAATTGCTACTCACAGAGTCAAACAAATTCTTGAAAGCGAATCCAAATGTTCGCCAACGTCTCGAAAGCACCACCAGGCCCGGTGTACTACTATGGACTTTGGGATTTGGTTCCAAGATTTATTTTGACTCTGTGAGTTGAAATTTCATTAGTAAGTATGAACCCAGAAGTATGAAAAGAGGACTGTTGCAAACTGCGTGCACTTCTGCTCAGATGAAAAACATTTTCAAAATTACAAAGCTGTTTCTAACATATGTTTGGACATAGGCGGAGGAGTCTAAACGCCACTGCCTACGGTTTACAAAATTAAAGTGCAAGTAAACAGAAAAATTTAGATAATTATTTTCTATTAATTTTGGGTACTTTAGTATACATTTACATACAATATTACTATATATCTTTAAAATGGTTTTTAAATTTTGCACTTTCCTCACGTCGTAGTTTGATGTGTTTCTGTGATTACCAAATCATTAGATAATGCTTAGAACAGTCGCATCGTCGAATGACATTAAGGTCAGATGGTGGTCGAGATTGTTTTATGGTAACGATCGAGAATGCATCTAAAATGGCAATATCAGTTGAAAATCTCTCACGCCCATGGAATGTCATTACAGTCTTTACATTAAAAAGAATTTGATTATCGCTTTCCATGTAATTGCATATATAATGACGAAAGTAGTTTGAAGATAACCTACTTAAAGAAATGCGTCTACTCTTAAGTGATGGCTTATTTTTTTCTGAGAGTGTAAATAGCGCGAGAATTCGATAAGGTTGATTGAATGAATAGTGAGCAGAAACGTTAATATAAAACTTGTTCTTTTGGCTCAATACTTATATAGCAACGATGTGCTTACGTGCGAACTTATGCAGTACGTGAAATTGAAAATCAATCCATGTTGTCATTGGAGCATGGTAACGCAGGTAACGTTTTGCTGACCGGGGGCAATACTATCAATAGTGTAAATATATTGTACTTCGTTGATCTAGCGGTCAAGGATTATCATACATAAAGGTCAACAGTTGTGAATAAACTTAGAGTCGTAATGTATACGTTAGCTGACATACATACATACATACATACATACATACATACATACATACATACATACATACATACACGCACACACACATACATACATACATACATACATACATACATACATACATGCATACATACATGTTAACTTCTGTCATCGTGAACCTAGTATGTATAATTCAAATACAGGAAACTTATGGATATCATTTTATTAAGTGAAGGCGAAACAAAATATCAAAATATCACACGGTTTTCTTAGCGCATCTAATTAACAAATGTCAGTACTAGGTAATATATGCAGAAAATTCTGAGATGAACAAGTAAGGAGCTCAGTAAACTTTGAACGAAGACAGAGTTAGCATATGGTTTCAACTTCTAAATGTCAGACCTGTCAACTTTACTGAATACACATCATTTGCGTCATGATAAACTTGTCGATCAATATTGCTGCAGGTAAGGCCTAATAAAAAGAAATGTGTGGTTCCGATTACGCTAAATTTAGAATATGCGGGTAGGTAGATTTTTGATTTTATTTTATTATGGTTTTTTTTCTGTGTGAGTATCTAGTTCAGGTTTTCCGTTGCTTTCCAAATGGTCTCTGTGTTGTTTATTTCTTCAATCAGACGTACAGCCATTGCAGATTGGAAAAACAGTTTTACTTTTTTGATACACAATTTCTCGCGAGATTTCACGATTATTGCGATTTTACTTTTTTTTCTCGAATACGGATGTCGTCCACGTACAGTGATCAGACCGCATAATTTATGCCAGAGGTGAAGTCGAGGAGAAAACACAATCTAAGTCATGAATCTGCAACGCAATGGTCGTTACAATAATTAAATTACAACAAATCACGCATATGAAATGAGCTTTTAAGATAACAATAGGTCATGCATAATTATGAGCGTCAAGGAAATGAAACAAAGGACACTAAACTTTAACTCGAATGACATCTCCAGACATACGATATTAGTGTACCTATTGTCTTGACGACCATGTGAGCTATTGCAATAAAAGATATCCATTTCTCTAGCTAGGTGTTTGGCGATGTGTATAAACAGCGTCATGTCTACACCCAAACACAATGATTAGAAATTCATGACAGGACCGTTGTTCACCGTCGGCATAAGTGCTTAGGTGAAAACCCACTAAAAGTGGGTTTTCATGTAAGCACATGTACCGATGGTCAACTATGTTCATGAGATATTCATATGCAAATATGGACGTTATCCATGAATCTATTGACAACATTTAACGTCACTGAAACCATCTGTACTGCTATATGCAAATCTTTAGATTACACCAATCAAAAATCGTGGTTGGCTGAGACACTGCAGTGGCCGGCGGTTGTAAAAAACAGGTGTTCTCGCAAGTTGATAACATTGTGACGTCATTGGATAACGTTGTAAGACGCTGGCATGCAAATTTTAAGGAGATGTCCATCCTAAACGGAACATCAAATGTGCACTGTATGGAGACAAAGAGTAGAAATGTGTTGATGGGGAAGGGCGCTTAGAGACTTCTCTAACATTAATATTTTACGATCCTAATAATTAGAAAGAAGGATGCATGAAAATAAAAGGTCGACCTATTCGCGGCAATAAACCTTTGATCATCGGTCGACATGCGTTCGACGGTTGTCTAGCCTGGTTACTGTCAAAGTAAGCCGGTTGGTTCCATGGATTTGACAAGATACTTTTCTGGCAATCGTTACTTGAAATTAATATACCCAAGTTATACATGTACTTGGAATTCAACGACCTCTGGTGATTTCTCCCCAGAATGTAACGTAACACTAAACCCATGAGGGATGGCCTTCACTGGACTTCTTGGGAGACAAGTGTTTATATACTTAAAGAACTATCCAAAATAAATAAAGATTATTATTATTATTATTATTATTATTATTATTATTATTATTATTATTATTATTATTATTACAAGTGAAGGGGTTTGAATATTATATAATAATGAAAAATGTTGGGAGGACTTTAGAGGAATATCACTTATGGTTGTTGTGTAGGAGGTGTAAAGGTTGACGTTTTACACCCACGACAAATTGTTCAACATTTCCCATTCAAGCTTCAAGTCGTAACAATTGGGAGCTTGGTACTTGCCATGTATATGAATAAAAGTATAACAATATAATTTTATGTATGGCTAAATTGGCACTAGTACTGCGGAATAACGAAGTCAGAGGTCTGTATTTATGTAGGTGTACATGGTAAAATGTGCCGGTTTACAAATTACAATGGTTTTCTTAATGAGTTTTAACAACATAGTCAACGAAAGCACACCATTTTCCAGAAAAGAATTTAGAAAATGACAAATCTAAAACCAAGAGATTTTTTTACAAAACCCCTTTCGTCTCTATTTATGAATTTTCAGACCGATTGGTGCGCATTTGAAAAAGTTGAACGTGAGCAAAGTTCAGTTGTTATAAAAGAACACGACCATTGTTTTTCTATCGGAAATCTGACATAGTATTCAGAATTAAATATCAAATTCGCACTCCTACAATCGCTTGATTTAATTTTTCTTTATCTTCGCGCGTTACTTGCCATACAATTTTGGGATTTTAAGTCGTTTGAAACTCTTCTAAAATCGTATGTTTTTTTATTTTATTTGATCGCAATCGAAAATGTGATGTCATTGTGCTGGCTTGCCATAAAGTTGACTTGACCTGTGTCATTACTTCTGCTACTGTAAAACGTTGTAAAGAATATTGTTTCATTTATTACAAATTGTACTTTCATGAATAGCCGATACCATGTAATAATATATTAATCCGAATGCAAAAACGTACCTGAAATTATGAAATGTATGATATACATGTGGAGAGCACGTGATATTGGTCATTCCAGGCATGATGATATTGTTACACTGTGTAACATTGTATCACATTCACAAGGTGTTTACGTGTGCATCTGCACAGCGCGTGCGTACTAAAACAATGCAAATAAAAGGTCACAATCTTGATGGTGACACAACTGTGAAATCATGGATAATTTATCAATATTCCCTTAAAAATGGAAGGTATGGAAGGGTACTCATCCTCAACTATATGCAGCGACATTGTATTCAATCATAACGCAACTAACGGTTTCCTTGAACGCAACTTTGGATGGATATTTTGGTACACGAGTGTCAATGTTGTGTCAAACCGGACCTTATTTAATACTCAAAAGACCTACATTATCGAATGTTACATCGATTATCCATCACGATCATGTCATATATTCAACTGAAGTTTATGTACTACGTGTGCATATATATATATATATATATATATATATATATATATATATATATATATATATATATATATATATATATATATATATATATATATATAGTTTTGGTAGTACTGGAACTCTTTCTTGGGTGTAACTCGGAGTTTCACGCATATTGCGATCATCAGAGTGTCTGATGATCGCAATATGCGTGAAACTCCGAGTTACACCCAAGAAAGAGTTCCAGTACTACCAAAACTATTACGCTCTGCCACTGCGGTATAGAGCACTGTCTTAGCAGATTGATACTCACCGAGTTATATATATATATATATATATATATATATATATATATATATATATATATATATATATATATATATATATATATATATATATATATGATTTACACTGCCAAGAAAGGAAAGTTGAACTAAATTTGTTCATAGCAAAAGGTATGTAGAGCTGATGACTTTGTTAATGTACATGTTTGTAAATGTCAGCGCAACTGAAACGGACAAGAATATGTCAAGATGGGGTTGTATTTTCAAAGTGAGTAATTTGTATTAAATCGTAATTTCACACAGTATATCTTTATTTCTGTGTTATGCTGTCATTATTGCTAACGGTTGCAGGCTTTTACATGTAATATTTAACAGAAAACTAGCGAAGGCCTGTAATTTTCTTCACATTCCCACACACCAGTTTGTTTATGTATGTACATGTAGCACCCTCCTTGCGCGTGACATGTTGTAATGTAGTCTGGCCTGGCCCTTCGAAATTTGGGATCGTAATTAGACCTTGTAATCGGCACAGATCTTCTGACATACATGTTAAGCTTTTACGACCACTTAGTTTGTGACTCGTTGCATATTTTATTTGGACTGAGAGTAACCAAATATTTGGTATTTTAATAGCAAACCCATTCGATTGTAGGTATATGTCAGATGCATAATATGGTGATTTGGGTTACCATGGCAACAGATGTTCCGAAAATGATAAACTCAGCACAACAAACTACTCAAGATAGGGTGGTCAATATGCAAATAAACTATGTTATAATTAAATTTATCATGTTATTTTCCAGATATGTAGGTGTTTAACCAACACATTTTTTACTCTACTCTATGTTTCCATGGAAACAGCTGTCCTATTTTAGGCAATTTGTGTTTCAACAGATAGCCCCATGTCATATATGTCAAAAACAAGGAAATGTTTTCATTAATTTTCATTTCTTTCCATGTTTATTGTCAAATTTTGGAAAAATCATCCTCATATTATGGTGATTTTGGTTACCATGGCAACGGATGTTAATAAAATGACCTCCTTTTTGAACTTAGCCTAAAAAACTACCCCAGCTAGCTATAGGGTGGTTAATATTCAAATAAACTCGATTATTACAAATTTTATTATTATCATATAATATTATTTAATTACTATAGTAGAGCACGGTTACGCAACCATATCGTACCATTATTTGTACTTACTCTTTGTCATGTTAATTTCCATGAGTCGACTTTCGGTGAAAACCCACTATTGAAACGAGCTGTCGAACCAACATGAATGAAGAATGTTCTAGTAACGTTTAATTTGCTCACCTCACAAGACTATAAGTTCAGCATGAGATACATCGTCAAGTTCAAAATTCTAATCTCTTCAGATAACTCTTAAGAGTCTTGGAAATGAAACCGGAGAAAATTCTCATGCAATGTCTCATTTCAATTCATCCTAGGTTGTGTTGTGTGTTAAGGCATCTGCAGCCTCCATAGACATAACACGAAACTCACAAAAACCTCCAAAAAGTATTCTTTATATATATATACTTGTCAATCGTTTATTCAGTACGGTTGGCCACCTGTCAAAAAATACAAACCTTAAATATACAAAAATGAACGGATCACCAGAAAATATCAAATTTGTCAGGCCCTTTGAATCTCAGAGTTTCTAGTAGCATCTTTTCTAAGTTTAGTAGCATAACATATATATCTACTAAGTTTTCTAAGAGTGTCAACCTTTCGAGACGATAGGAGTGATACAAATTTGTGTTGCAGTGGAGGATTATAAAAGTAATTGGCAATATATTTTGACCTTATACAAGTATAAAAAGGACATACAAGTAAGAAGTGGAATTCATCCTCAACTTGATTTAAGTTACACCTTTCACAAAGTCTCTCTACTCTTGGAGTATCATTCCAACGACCGGTTTCGATTTTCAAATTATGTGTTGAGGTTCTAAATCTACAAAGCACCAATTTGAATATTGGTTTATCAAGAAAGTTTAGATAAGGTTCCAGAGACAATTCCTTTTTAAATGAAGCATAACAATCAAGTTTTCTAGATGTATTCATACTTTCAGACCATAACTGTGTATCAATATCAATACATCTCTGTTTAAATATTTTTTAGGAATCTCAATTCATCACCAACACCTTGTTGATCCTATACCTCCCCAAAGCCATATCTTTGGAGTAAATGTCTAACATCTCTAGGCCAAAAATTATATTTAACTATGTCAATTTTACTTAGATGAAACTTGTAACATCTGCGTACAAGTCTTTCATCATCCATTTTCCAAATCCTCAGCCAATATTTTACAATTCTACAGTATCTATAAACCTTTAAGGTAACTCTTCCCAATTCTCCTCTTATGGCGACGATAGGGGTGTTGTTATACAATTGCAGGATGTAACGTAACATCTTGTTGTGAGTCTTTTCAATATCGTCAGCAGGATTGAAACCCCACACTTCAGAGCCATAAAGGAGAATTGGCAGAATTTTACAATCAAACATTTTCAAGGCTACATTCGCGGGCATCGTACCATATCTATGCAGACTACGAATCAAACTGTATAGAGCTCTATTTGCTTGTTCACTTAAAGCTTTTTGGGCTTGGAACCATTTGCCAGTCCACGAAAACATTATACCAAGATAGCTTTGGATAGAGACTACCTTTACTCGTTGACCATTGTACAACCACTTTTCATATTTTCTAAGACTTCCGCCCCTTTAATATTACATTAATTTCGGGTTTATCGATATTAACCGTTAGTTTCCATTTACAACAATATTCATGCAAATTGTTTAATGAATGTTGTAAACCTACCTTAGAAGTATATATATATATATATATATATATATATATATATATATATATATATATATATATATATATATATATATATATATATATATATATATATATATATATATATATACTACATTCATATTCATATAAGTGTCTCGCTGGAGAGAACAGTGCTCGATGCAAATATTTATATACTTACTTTCGTATGTATATATTACAATATTCATGCAAATTGTTTAATGAATGTTGTAAACCTACCTTAGAAGTATATATATATATATATATATATATATATATATATATATATATATATATATATATATATATATATATATATATATATATATACTACATTCATATTCATATAAGTGTCTCGCTGGAGAGAACAGTGCTCGATGCTAATATTTATAGCAGAACATTATAGACTTAATTCAAAAGAATCAGAATGTAATAAGTCGTTACTCAGAGTTTCACGCTTCGAGTTATCTTCAGATCAGACAACTAAATTGAAATTGTCAAAGTCGGTACATACACTTACTTTCGTATGTATATATTGCGTAACAAGATGGTATATCTTGTTACGCAATATATACATACGAATATTATGTGTACCGACTTATTATTATTACATCCATATTTTTTTTAATTAAGTCTATATATATATATATATATATATATATATATATATATATATATCTATATCTATATCTATATATATATCTATATCTATATATATAGTTTTACCTTTCGTGGCTGTTCCATTCTGGGTCTGGTAGCTGGTTGAGTAGAGTGCTAGACTTGGAGGAGGAGCGTATGTAACTCGGTGAGTATCAATCTGCTAAGACAGTGCTCTATACCGCAGTGGCAGAGCATATCCACTGCTCTGCCACTGCGGTATACAGCACTGTCTTAGCAGATTGATACTCACCGAGTTATATATATATATATATATATATATATATATATATATATATATATATATATATATATATATATATATATATATATATATATATATATATATATATATATAAACTCAGTATATACTGGAGTAAACAGTGCCCAATACATGTGTATGTAGAGCGGACTATAAATAACACCGCATAAAACCACCATACTTATACATATAAATATATATATGACGTTTTCGGTTGCTTGTGTTTCGATACCATATCAAGGACGCCGTCATACTATAAACTTGTATTTGCTGTATAGGTATGGTGGTTTGAGTTTATTTGCCGACGTGCTTCCAAAGAAATGCTGTCCATCTATATATTCTCACCGGAAAATCTAATATATTACTTGTTGTTTGACTTTAACTGAATGGCACATACCCATAGCAGTTACACTTAGTAAACAAGCGAATGATTTGAGATATTGATTTGTAACAGCAAAACTATGTTTCTTTGTAAAAAGTTTTTTTTTTTCAGACGAGGAGGGTGCGCTATAAGGTTCGTAACTACTTTTTCAGATTGTGTTACAGAATAAAAGTCAGGGCCTTATCCGAGAAAGTAAAATCATGAGTACTGGTTGACAGTGACTAGAGTAACACGTTTATAAAATGTTTCATTTGTTCTGGAAGCCCCTGGAATAAGACAACAGTTTTAGAGTTCTTCGCATACATCAAAGAGTACCAGACACACAACTGGAAACGTTCTGCCCTTCATGTTTACACACATTTCATACCGTGGCTAATATTTAAATTCGTATCACGAACTGGTAAGGCAATTTATGTCTTGCGGCATTTTGAGTAGACGTACGTGTCAACTATGCAAGGCGAATGTATTATGCATGCTCTAAGAATATTATGGCAGGTCCACGAGTCTGAATAAGTTTTCAGTTGCGTAGACTCTCTGTATAAGATATAATTATACATCAGTAACGTTATGTTTATCAACCAGTTGGTCAGTAGTACATCTGCCCCAAAGCACAAGTTTGCTACAAATGCCATTGGACTTAGTATTGAAGAAATGACATGCGAATTGGTCTATAAAAAGACAATGGTTAATGCTACACCATGCCAATGACTCCGTTAAACTTTGCCTGTAAAACTACAGTGGATAACCTAACACCACATCGAGCATTCAATTTTAAATCATTTTATTCACTTCAAGTATTTGAACAGTTGGGAAATATTAAGTATAGGTAATTTACTGTTCTCAAAGCATTGGGCAATGCATTTCATGAGTAGTAGGTAGTTTGGTAGATAGGTGGGTGGGTAGGTGGGTAGGTGGGTAGGAGAATAGGCGAGTGTATAGACGGATGGAAGGAAGGATTATTGCAATTTTCTGTCTGTTTCTTTCTTTGTCTGTCTGTCTGTCTGTCTGTCTGTCTGTCTGTCTGTCTGTCTGTCTGTCTGTCTGTCTGTTTGTCTGATTATAAAAATGAATATAATTCTGGCGAACTCCTGGTCACTGTGTATCGTGACTGTTTTGACAGGTACTTTGAAATTACGAAGTTTGTCCGAGTGAAAGGGGATAATATGAGAAATTGAATTATCTCCTTAGACAACCAGCCGTACTTTATGGATGGTATTTATAGTTTGCAAATGTCCAATTATTTCCAGATAACATTTATGGGAGTAACAAATGCAGCGATAGATATGTATTTTATGTCAAGTGAATAACACCATAGTTACTGAAAATGGAAATATAATCTCACTTAAGGGTTTACTAAAAGGGCGCGATTAAATAGTCTCTACTGAATCTACTTAGTCTATTTGTGGAGTTAATTCAAATTTACACTCATAACCGTGGTAGTTCGTGCGTATTCGAAAAACCAAACAGGAAGCAACATTTGTATGAGATAACACCGATGATGTAGTCGAGTGGCTTATCCCTCTATATTAATTCATTTCTGGAGTGAATTTACTTACAAAATTAGTGATTTGGGAGTGTAAAATGAATATCTACCCACTACTTCTGGTCGAATGCGTTATTTCAATGCTAATGATGAATACTTCAAAAATAGAGATTTTATCCACATATCACGAATTTACTTAATATAAGAATGGTAGTACAAAGTTTGTATATTCTAAGATTTTCTTTCTAATGTTAATATGCTAATGAATAGTGTAAGCGCTGATCTCATTGAAAAGATAGTGATAATTTAAAGTTTAATGACGTAAAAATCAAATAGTGACGTGCAAAAACGGCACTTGGACAAGTGGGCGAAACATAAGCAGCTATAGATTTTCATATGTAAGCTCACAATAAGTTCTGTTGAAATTTTCATGTTATTGTCATCCTTAATGCAACCGTATAGTGGTTTCCGTAAAATGACCCCAACAACCTTCGAGGAGTCGAACACTCCGTCAGATCTGGTATTTCAACGGTAGAAACTTAAATCACATAAGTTATAATCTACTGAATCGCTTATATACGTATAGTTTGGCTTCACTACACGTACGTAAGACACAGTTTAAACAGCAGTTTGATGTATACAAAGCTATATCTTTATAGTGATAGATATATATATATATGTGTTATCGTCTAAACGAAATCGCACTATTGGTTTTTCAATTTCTAGACATAAAAGTCGTTTCTTATCACCACAGCCGTATCTATTTCACAGAAAAGCTGTTTCCCGGTGATGACGAAAATGTTAACGTTTTAAACGCTAAAAACAGTAGCGATTTGGTTAGTAAACAGTATTCAAAACGAATGGCAAAGGATATATACTTAGCGCGATGTGAAATTAGATCGCCAATGTGTAACGTTGCATGATCATAAGCCATGCGACTTTTAGATAATATTTCATTATTTGATATCAAATTAATCTCGTTCTTAATAACTTATGAGGGACGTGTAGTGGGGGATGAGTATGTTTAATTAAGGCTGTGCTAGTAGCCAATTGTGCATGGAATCTATATTGAAGATTAGTGTTGTTTTTTAAATCAATACTTCGCAGATACATAGATTCGTGTTGGAAGAATTAGGCCTAGGATTAACCTCCCTTATAATGTTGCGGCCCCATACCCATCTGAAAACGTTTATAAATGAATCCGTCCTGTATTTTAAAAGATCCGTTGCTACGCCTAATTGCCCAGAAATAGGCGTCGTAAATATCACAACTTCTCTCTTTAGGTTGACATATTTCACACATTGTACTAACTTTGATTTAAGGGTGTTGTCTCGTAAAGGGTCAGAGAAAGAATAAACAGGAATGAAATTTATTGTGTTGACTTTGCAGCCACCAACAACGTGCACGTACGATATAAGTTTAATACTGTCAAAGCATACAAATTCACAGTCAGTTCATAACCGAGCGAGACACGACAACGAACTTGCATGTTGTCTACATCTTACTATAATAGGCTTTCGCAATATGTAAAAGCGAATATTCACGTCCTAATTGTGGCTAGAAATAAATAACGTAAGTGTTATCATGTTAAAATTGTTTCGAAACGTTCAAAATACATTTTGAGACAACTTTTACATTTTACAAAAATAAATGGTTATATGTCGTAGCGTGCCTTGTACAACTGTTTTGTTCATCCGTGCCGTATGGTATATAAAAGTACAATGTTGCCCTTTTGTCGAAAAATAATACTGTACGCCAAGCGTACATGATGCATTTTACAATATCTATACAAAAACCCGTTAGTGACAGCTATCTGGTATCAACAGTATGTCAATCGAAAACATGTTTTAGTAAAATTAAAGACGCCGGTGCTAAGGAAACGCGACATGTTTAATTAAAGAGTGCGCTAGATAATATTATATTCTGTTGTACGTCTCGTTGTAAATATGGTGCCATTTTGTGTCTGTACTAATAACACGCTGAGTAAACTTACATTGCATGGTTTGTTTTCGTAACACATGTGACAGACGCCTGGCAATGCAATATACATCATTGCACTTTTTGCGATGACTGGACATAGTGATATTTTTCGTCATTGAGGATGAATCGTGCATTTAAAAAAATAATGAATTTATGCGCCCAAGCTTGCACAGAACCACACGCTAACTTCATTTAGCGACGATTAGTATCCATTTCCACTGTGGTTTTGCAATGCACCAATAAATGTCATGTTGATAAAAATTAGTGGTCATTCAAAAAACAAACCAAGAGTAGAAAATATGTGAACAAGTGATACAAGTTGTAGTGAAGGAATGGATAATCTTTTCCTCACTACCTAAGGTAGCTTCTGAAAGTGTTTGACAGAACATTTGCATGTTCTGACTCTTGATCACTGTGATAGAAATTTTGGCGGAATCGGTTGTAGATGATCGAACGAATTTAGACACGGTCTAAGTATGGCTGCTGTAAAAAATAGAGCGCCTCCACGTGGTGGGACTATGACAATACAGAAATAGAGTGAGGGATGATAGATAAATTGACAACTCATTGGTTTGCGCAAAAGCAAACATGGTTACCACCTTTGTTCGTCTTGTTTTCAATGTGTGCATGATAAAGCCTACATCATATAACAGTTTCATTGAATGACATTATACCAAGAAGGATATATATATATTGCAATACAAATTGTGATATTTTATCATGTGACCATCCAGAAAATAGCCTTGAAATCTTAGGAATGTAGTTTTATGTTGAAATACCAATTATTCTACATAACAGATATACTGGACACGGTAACAAAGCTATCGATGTTTTTTCGTCAGCCGACATTTGATACTATACTAGTGATGTTTATTTGTTCCTCAGTGAGGTAAAATGTATCATTTGTATGCATGTATGTTATCAATGTCTGTACTTTGTTCATAATGACATCATTATTGTAGGGGATGTAAAAATAAGTATGGACCCCCCCCCCCCCTAATTGAATATCTAAACTGACTTTAATTACGTAGTAAGCCATTTGCAGGCACCTCACGCCACCCTATCCACTTAAAAAATCATGCAGAACGTTCGGTGATTGTTAACTAGATATTGATTTGCTGATTGGTAGCTAGGGCATTGTTATTACTATTTCCCCCGAGGGGAATAGTATAAGTAAGGCTATGGTTTTATTCCTTAATGAATCGTAATGTGACTCTGTTAATGAACTAGATTCGCTGTATGGATGTTGAGATAATCGACCAATTTTACAACCGTAAGAACTACATATATACATTCAATTAAGAACTACTGGAGTCCAGAGAAGAGCTAGTGGTGGAGGAGGAAGAGGTATACCCAAATTTACCCAAATTAATGGACATTCATACATAATAATAATATAGTTTATTGTATTCAAAGGCCTCCGGCCCATATACAAATTATCGTTTCAGTACAAAATATTATATTACATCACACGGTTGCAAATCAAAATAAAATCTCTCTTCTTAAACGCCAATTGAATAAATTTACAAAGTTTGTACAGAACATCTGTGTCCCTAGTCCTCATAATTCGTTGAAATTTAATAATGGTTGGTTCTGACTGGTATTCAAGTGGAAGGTATTCCTTCCTAAGAACGTCATATTGTGAACACACTAAGAGAAAATGAAATTCATCCTCTACTTCACTCGAGATACATATCTTACAGACTCTGAGGTGTGGGTCAATATCATTATGTCTTCCCTCCTCGATTGCCAATGAGGTTGATGAGCAGCGAAAACGGGCAAATGCCTGAATACATGTTCTGTTGCAGTTCAAAGTTAGATATTTTTCTGGTTCGAGTATATTTTTGAAAGTTATATATGTGCGCAGTTTTGGTTTCTGAGACAGACTGGTACGCCATTGTTGTTTACAGATATCTGACACACGAGTGGTAAATTCATTTATAAACTTTTGCTTGTCGCCGACCTCTTGGGCTAGCCAAACATAACCAAAGCCATAAGAAAATAGCGTGTTCTTTATGGACGTAGCCCAAGTGTGTCTGCCTAACGCGTCTAGTTTATACAGCATCATGTAAGCTTGTTTTGGCAGCCTGTCATCTGGCATTTCAATTAATTTCAGCCAGTAGTTTATGCATCGCTTTAGAGTATGAAAGTAAACAGGTCGTCGGCCACATTCGCCCAAAACTGCTTCATTAGAAGTATTATAGGAGACACCAAGGAAAGTTATACACCACTTTCTTTGGACCTTTTCGATGGCATCATGATATTGGTGGCCCCAGACCTCTGCGCCATAACATAAAATTGGTAGTATCATGGTATCGAAGACCCTGAAATGACAGTTGTATGGCAAATTGCCGATACGATACGATGCGACAGAAATAATTTTCATAGCTTTACTTGCCTGGTCTGCTAAATTCGAAATGGCTTTAGAGAAAGAATTTCTGCATGATAAAAGGAGACCCAAGTATTTATAGTATGAAACTACTTCTATTTTGGAGTCCCCGAAATACCAGTTTTCAAATCGTGATCTATGCCCTCCTTTCCGGAAGATAACTGCTTTGGTTTTTTCGAAGTTAATATCCATGTGCCATTTAGTGCAAAATTGAAATAATATATCAATAAGCTTCTGTAAATTTCCAGCTAAGTCTGCAAACAGAACAATGTCATCAGCATAAAGAAGACAGAAAATGTTGTAAAATTCTTGCGTCAGCTGTATACTCATTTGACCTGACTTTAAAAGCATAGAGTTAAGCTCTTCAATGAAAAAAGAAAATAATAGTGGGCTTAGAATACAGCCTTGCCTTACACCATTTGGACACTCAAAATACGAGGATAAGTTGTGTCCTGATTTAACACACGCCTTTACACTACCATACATGGAGTGTAAAATCTTGTGCATTTTTCCTCTAACTCCTATTGATTGAAGTTTATACAATAACAATGTATGGTTGACACGGTCGAATGCTTTGGAGAAATCAATAAAAAGACAATAAAATTTACCACATCTTACACTGAGATATTTCTGTATAGTAGCATATAATACAAAGATGTTGTCAACAGTGCTATGACCACTGCGAAAACCAGCTTGACAGTCAGTTATAATTTCGTGTGACTCAGACCAACTGGTCAATCTTTTGTTGAGAATAGACGTAAAAACTTTACCCAATACATTTAGGAGGGAAATTCCTCTATAGTTATTTACGTCAGACCTTGATCCTTTCTTAAAGAGAGGTATGATAATGGCACCTCCCCATTCAGAAGGAAAGTTTCCTGAATTAAAAATGTTATTGAACAGTTCGACTAAAAGTGGTACAATTACATTTGCTGAGAACTGATAGAATTCTCCCGGGATTCCATCGGGGCCAGGAGATTTCCCGTGCTTTAAGTTGTGAAGGCTTTGTAAAATCTCTTCTTCAGTGATCGGATTATCCAACAAATTGTCACAGTCCGGGGAAGATTCGTCGCTCGGTTGATACGAGTCAATTACATCTCTCACAGAGCTAATAAAATCAGGTTCGTTTGTATCATCTTTGTCGCGAGACTTGTGACACTCTGTGTACAACTTACTAAAATAGTCGTACCACTCCTCGACGCTTATATCATTTGGTGAGTTGATTTTTCCACGTATAACTGTCTTCAGAATATCCCAGAATTCATTGCAGCCCTTCGAAGACGCTTCCGCTAACTTAGATCTGATATTGTTCTGATATTCTCGCTTATTGTCTCTACACGTTTGTTTAAAAATTCGTTTCGAAGTTTTGTATTCTTCCAAAGAGTCTGTGGTGCCATTTTTCCTAAAGACATTCAATTTGTCATACATTGTTCGTTTCGCAGACTTGCAAGGCTTTCCAAACCAGGGTGGTTGATTGTCTACTGTACGACTATTACTTCTACATTTACTAATGACTCCTGCTGATATAAGAGCTTCATT
The DNA here is from genome assembly GCF_964340395.1 of Glandiceps talaboti. Lineage (NCBI taxonomy): Eukaryota > Metazoa > Hemichordata > Enteropneusta > Spengelidae > Glandiceps > Glandiceps talaboti. The sequence goes on from NC_135549.1 coordinate 19,658,886, forward strand.
TAAATTTGAAATAGCAAGATCCACATTTGGGAGCGATGTACGAGCCTTTTCAAAAATACGTTGGACCTTGTGGGACATCAAGTTTGTTTGAAATAATTGTTTTTGTGTATCTACCCAGCGATAACGTGTGAACCTTTCCTTGTTTAAATGACTGTTTACTGCCCCGATGTGTGGATTTGCACCTGCCACTGACGATTTAACATGACAAATGAGTGGAAAGTGATCGGAATCAGTTTTGGGCATAACATTAAAATAGTTTATGTTGTTAAATAATTCATAAGACGTCAAAAAGTAATCAACAACACTGGCACCATTTGCAGTCACACATGTTACATTGCCAACTTTGTCATCTGACAGCCTGCCATTTACAATATGCAGACCGAAATTCTTGCATATGGTTAGCAGTGTTTTACCTGGTTCGTTGACAATGTGATCTTTTGAATTTTGAGTAACCTTGAGATGATCAGAGCTATAGACATCGCAGTCGAAAGGAAGGTATTTAACAGAGTCATCAAAAATAAAATCAGAATCTCTGCCAACCCGAGCATTAAAATCGCCCGAGAGAATGAAATACGACTCAGGGTTAAGGCTCTGTAATTCTACAAGATAATTTCCTATTGACTCAACGTTGTCAGATGCATTTTGAGCCCTAACATAGCAGCAGCCAAAAATGACATCCTTTTTGAAGTGAAATAGAGATTTATCAAAACAAACAAAAACACAATTGTTAACGCTATTTGGAATTTGCCGAACGTATGCATTTAACCTTTTGTGAACATACAATGATACACCACCACTCGGACGTCCTTTTCGGCTTTGTCTAATTGCTGGCTCAGAAAACAGAATATAATTTTCTAAAAATTGGACAGAACTAGGATCAGTAAAGAAAGTTTCAACAAATCCACAAACATAAAATGACTTACTGAATGAAATAAATTCTTGATCACATATCTTAGATTTTAGTCCTCTAATATTCCAACACATGAATGTAAGTTCGTTTACGTCTAGGCCTTGGCCGCACCCCTAGCGGGGTTCCTCACGGTGACTGGTGGAATATTCTTCTACTTCTCTAGATTGTTCGTTCACTTTATATACTTTCTTCTCCCCAAGTTCGTTGACACAAATAAGCTTATCGTACCGTACATACGCTTTCAATTTCTCGTTCTTCCTTAGCATTTCTCTACGGAAGCCTAGAAGTAAAGAGCGGGTACCTCTTATTCGTCTTGAAAAGTCTTCCCCAATGCTAATATCGGAGTTCTTCAGTTTGGACGCGTTCGTTAGGATTTGACAACGATCTTTGAATTTTGAGAAGTTTGCAACTATCGGTTTTGTCCCGTGCACCCGTTGGCCGTTTGCGACTCTGTGAGCCCGTTCGATTTCGAACTCATGTTGCAGCCCCAAGTTTGTTTTCAAAACTTCTTTGACCTTCTCTTCAGAGGTGTCCCAACTTTCGTTTGTGTCTTCTTGAGGAATTCATACATACATACATGCATACATACATAGTATACATACATACATACATACATACATACATATTACATACAAACATACATACATTGAATTGAACTGAATTTTATTTGGGTACACATTTATACAAGTACATATTAAAATACAATGTATTAAAATCACCGAGGATAACACATAAAAGTATTTTTTTTTTTAAACACTTATTTCCAATGTGGTACAGAATGGTACAGAAAAAGTAAAATGTATTACAGAAAACATGACATAGCACCGAGAGTTATAAAATACACACTGACTACACCCACAATTAAAAAGAGGAAGGACTAAAATGTTACAAAAATGTTATGTTCTTAACCTCTAGTTTGTTTCATAGAAAAGATTTGACATGGCTTTTAAAACTATTGTTTTTGTATGAGATTGTTTCACTGAGAGTGGGAGACTATTCCAAAGACCAATGCCTGTGTCTACGTAGGCGAATGAACTTTTGCCCATATCACTGACTCTAGGAACTACACATGACAGTTCACTCGCTCTTGTTCTATAACTGTGCCGATTACGAACCATTTCTACATTGTAATTTAAGTACTCGGGAGCACAACGATTTACGATGTTGAACATACGACTGAGTTTTAATTGCTCAACCCTCAATTCTACTGGAAACATACCTACAAGTTTAAATTGATTATATCCAATGTGTGTTCTTGGAGCCGCATTAAGTATGTATCTTATGGTGTTATTTTGCAGAACTTGTAGTCTACCCTTCAACTTCTTTGTGAGACCACTGTACCTAGATGACCATGCATAGTCGAAATGACAATTAATCAAAGCCGAGACAAGTAATTTCTTGCTTTTAGATTAAAATGTCGAGTATTACGGTATAAAAATTTAAGTTTGTTTGCGCATTTAGATAGCACGTTAGAAGCTATAATCTCACTAGATAAAGACTGATCCAATGAAACCCCTATGACACACTCGCCATAGATTCGATTCAATATCATTCCCATTACTACGTACATTGATTTTATGAGTTGTATGCAAACGTTTCTCGGTATATAAAATAGCCTCAGTTTTACCCAGATGTAAAGATAGCTTATTGTCTGCTTAACTATTCACTAACGGATGCCAACTCCATACTCAGAGTCTCCTCTATCTCTAATATATCCTTCCCTGATACCAACAATGCTGAGTCGTAAGCATACAGCATAAGTTTACACTTAACTGCAGCCTTCATATCATTCACATATATTAGAAACAGAGGAGGCCAGAGTATACAGCCTTGTGAGACCCCACATGTAATTCCTTTAGATCCGGATTGAACATCATCATCAACGACTTGCGACCTACCAGTTAGATACGATTTGAGCCACTGTACTAAAATTTCACTTAGACCTAAATATTTAAGTTTATTTATTAATGTACTGTATCGAAGGCCGTTTGGAGAGCTAACATAACCATACCAGTGACGTTCCCTTTATCATTTTCTTGTTTGATATGATCTGACAGGTGAATTAGACATGTATCAGTAGAATAAAACCAGACTGGAATTCATACAGTAAACTATTTTGAACAAGATATAATCATTAATTTGACTGTGCATCACTCTTTAAAACACTTTTGAAACAATACTCAATACAGACACAGGTCTATAATTACCAGCTTCAGTTTTACACTTCTTTTTGTACAGAGGCACAACTCTAGCTTTCTTCAGATCATCGGGAAAAATACCCGTGGATATGTTCATAATATGAGCTAGGGGTTTGGTGTAATAATCGAAGCACCATCTGTTACAAATCTTGCGGAAATAATATCTAATCCAGTCGCTTTACTGTCACTCAAGTTACACGATAGTCAGCTGTGTTCATTCTAGAGTGCGGGGTTGCCGGATTATCGCGTATTTTCCCTAAAAGGCCCCCATAAATCTGATGAATGGGCCCACGATGTCTGCATTCCTACCTTTATTTTATCTTTGACATCAGTTCACACACAATTCCAAAACTGTAAAGAAAATAGTGTGTTTTGAACGAGAATGTCGGGGACCATTCATTGACTCCAGAATCCAGCTAGAGATCGTGTAGTTTACTTCCGTGTTCAACTGTTGCTCATTATATATTCACGACTCTTCTAATACTAGGACGCACATGCTAATATCATTGTCCTATGAGGAGGGGTAAGGGTTGTGCATTGCATCTTACGATTGGCTATTTCCCCATGCCACTCTCGCTCGGTACCCGTGATTTGCAGACAGCTTTAATGATATTCAGTTAAAAGGTCAAATAGTAGAGATGCCCTTTTCATTCCCGTGGTCATTTGCAGGCGGATATTTTGAAGTGAAAGCAAGGAACTCTGATTTGTCAAATGGTTTATTAGGTTCATGATTGTTTTTACTGGATTTCAAGGTTTATGTCTGTTTTATGTTGACTTTGTGTCTCTGATGGAATTAGCGTTACATCATAGCCCCTTCATCATTAGCATTCTGTAATGTACATCACATAAATTGTGGATACCCCATTGATTCAAGTTGATCACATTGCCGTTGGTGATCATAGCATGCATGTTTGAGAAAGAAGCTACAGTTTATCATTTGGTTTTACAATGTAAAGACCTCACTGCTAGCAACGTATGTTATTTTTTTAAAATTTGTAACCACATAAACATGTAAAACATATAACTTCGACACGATGTGAGGCACCACGTTTCATGCTATTTTTGAAGTCAGGATTGAATTCCAAATAATTTACTAGGTAGTATTAGTACTACATTTAAACTTCATTTTAGGCAGATGAGATATGTGAGTAATGATGTTTTCTCATTAAGTCAAGTGATATGAGCATATTAAATTGAGGTGAGTTTAGCCATATGTCATGCTAAATGATCATCATGAAGTGTAATGGATTAATTTTATTGTTACACTTTTCAAATCATCATAAAGCTACTAATATGTACTTAAAACTATGAATACACAACAATAATACAATATTTACTTATTTATTTAGTGTTTTTGATAAATACAAAGAAATGCCCCCGTTATTTTTCATGGAATGGGCCCAAGTGCCCCTAATCATGACATTCTAGAATGAACACTGCAATAGCTTATATTTGATCTTCTGTAATAGATGGTAAACCAAACATGTTGTCCGAGATATTTTTACAACGATAAAACTGTGCAATATGGGAAACACCATAGCGACCGGTACAAGCTGGAAGTTTATCGACAAGTGAAGAAGCAATAGTTGTACAAAATGAATCAAAAGGATCAGCAACCTTCAATTTATCTAAACACAAACCATTATCAACATTCAGAACAATATTACTGGATTTCGTTTTACATTTAAAGAACCATACATACATACATACATACATACATACACACATACATACACACACATACATACATACATACGTGCATACATATATGCATGCATACATACTTACACGTTGTAGCTGTGTAAGGTTTAGCAAAATCATTAATGGCAATTTTTGTCGTACAACACTTCTTCCGATGCTTTCTAACTACCAAAATACCTTATTCGAACTTATCTGTAATAACAACATATATAGTTATAAGAATAATGCCCTTTAGAGGTTGGTGAAAATTGAAATAGGTTGTTTTAAAGGCTTACACATATTAAGAATATAGTGAGTACATATAGACAATTAAAACGACTTTCCGCAACGTTACTTTGAAAACCCCAGAAGGGACAAAAACAGATCAACATTACGATACAAGATCGCAGAATTGGGTTAACCAATGACATCAAAATTAGACCCAGCATATCATATCGCATATCATGAGACTGTTTTTTGAAGTTGAAACAAGAGTTGTTAATATCCATCTTATCGATTTCAAAAACATCCTATTGGTTCATAAAGGTATGCTCGTAATGACTCTATTATGGGTCCTTTGAAAACTTCACGCTGACTTAATTGTAGTTGCTGCTGTGTTTTCTTGCATGGACGACTGAAGTAGTCGACCATTATAGGCATCGGTGTTCACAACACGTTCGTTATTCAACGATCGTCGAAGCTGAATTAGACGATTATACCCACGTGATAAAATGTTCAAGTACTTTATTTTTTTCCTAGCATGGAAGATTGATGACATACTAGTCCGTACCAGGTATTGGAAACTCAACTCAAAGATTACGCCACTATAAACCTGCTTCCTAATTGCGGTGTTCACATAGAGATGCCCTTAAAAAAAATCATTTTAGCTGCAGGGGTTCCTCTCAAACTACTTTGGTATTCGGGAAAGAACCATGGAATATCATTAGAAACTTATAACATATACTTGTTATACAGTCGTTGAAGCAAAGAATGAATACTAGATTCCAAAGAGATTTTTTTTACTGAGAAGTTTTTCGAACAATTCATTCAGATATTTAACAATGAATTAGGATATGTATACTTACACGATGCCAGAGGAATTACTTCCTTTCAACGATTGACGTATACACTAATTTTAATAACTGACAAGCACGTTCTTCAATGTATCTCAACATCAATGGTTGATACGCTGTATGGTTTGACTGGCACGTTTACAACTTACAATGCCCTATTGATCATCACTCAGAAAATACTTCATCAGAATGCACTTTTCCTGGCGACAGTAAAGTTGTCGCTTTCATTTGCCTAATGAGTGTACTATAAAAAGAGAGATTTCCCTGTACACTAAAGTTACATTTAGTGATATTATTTTTTGGAATTCAAGTTAAAATCGTGATATATAGTTCATAACTTATAGCGGATTATATTATTATAGAATATGATAAAGGGACAAAGTGATTTGAATTCACGGACGTTGATTTAGTAATTGGTTGAAGCTGTATTCACAACTTCAATAACGACCGTGGGCTCACAATTACAAGCTGACTGAAAGGAGATATTGCATTTGCGATCGATAGCAATAAAAAGGGAAATATACAAAGCAAATACAATATGAATGTTCAACATATATTACATCTACACAATTGGTTACAAGATTATAAATCTCATCATGACAAAAAGTAGGAAACAGCTAAGTTTCACCAATTGTTAACTATGTCTATGTATCAAGTTTAATTCGTTGGTGAAGAATGAAGTTCCAATCGACGCAAATGTATTATCCTTTGGGAAGTGTACTCATCTGCAAGTTTGATTGGATCGTTATTTAGAAAACCCGAGACGAAATGTACTGATGCATACAATACTTACACAAACAGCGTCGTGCTTGGTTATTTGCAGTATTTCATTTTTTGTTATAATTACATTTTCAGGTTACATCTATATCGATTTCTTCATTCCAATTTAAAACTACTCTAGCAAGTAAGCGTCGAGAGAAACAGGGCTGGATTGAGACTAAACCTTACAAACCATACCAAGTGTGCTAATAAATACGCTCACACATATCTACTTATATTGTTACGTATATTTTCACGTATGAAGTATGCTTTTGGCAACTGTTGTTTCAAGTTAACCTTACATTTCTCCAGATATTAGGAAAATAGTACATCATATCCATATATAAACATAAAGTTTATGGGTACTAAATTACGTTTTGTGTCATTGTATGTAAACCACTGGTTCTTGTGATGATGGTGACCCAGCCTGCCAGAAAGACAGGTATATAGGCAAATACACACTCATATACTGGCACTCACTCACTCACTACTCCTCTACCTTGAGTGAATAAAACTTAGCATTATAGTCTTATGGTTCATGTGTACGTAGGTAATTATAAGCATTGAATTTCGTGTTATCCTTTTCTGTCACATTAAGATTTCGTCGTCAAATGTCTGGAATGATCTATTTTCTAGCCTTATTAAAATTTTCTTACCTGTGTTGATAATCAACAAGAGTTACTAGATAAGGCCAGTTAGCGTAATTGACTAGCGTGTCATTATTAGATAAGATGAGATGTAACTCAAACTCAGATTATTAGCTATATCTGGTTAGAGAAGTATACATGGTTTCGTTATTCTGTCAATCAACAGAGCTAATGAAGATGAAGATAAGTATGCCAACTATCGTTATTAAGACAACGGGTCATACCATACTGTTAAAAGAGGGCAAGAGTGAAGACGACAGCACTGACAGTTTTATTATGTACTACCACTACCACCACCACCGCCGCCGCCGCCCTCACCCCCACCACCGCCATCACCTAAAGTCGTCACTTTCTAAACCACATGCTTGGTGGTCCCTGTTGTAAAACGTGGTATAGAATGGGCGTGTTACTGTTAGTATATTAATGTGTATATAATTACCAACGTTATAGTAATCTAAGTATATACGAATTGTTTGTAGTGTGACGTTCATATCAACCTTATCTAGTTGTATCAAATGTGATTGAAGCTTAGTAAACTGAGTATGCGATGTACGGACAATGAGATACTTTTGTTTTAAGATGCCCATTGAGTAAAGGAATGTTGTAAGTGTTTGCCGTTTTGTAAATGACTAGCTGCATTTGATACAACAGTTCTTACTTTAGCGAGTAAAATATAAAAGCGTACCCTAGCTAGTTCGAGGCACCATCGTCCTCCGCTGTCACCTCTAGGCTGCCATGCCCATGCCCACCGCATCATCATGCCCATATGTGCAAATGGCACCATATTGCAAACTGTCAATACAGCGCCGTTATTTCTATCCGAGTTAATGCTTTTAAGATAAAATTATGAATTGTATCGTTAAAATCATTTGTACTCATAGGTTAAATGCTGATGTCTAATGTCAAACTACTATCACGATTTCCGTTTGTGTGGTTTCATAGTTTATCAAATGTAGGTCAGAACACTAACCGGAACATTTACTATGTACTTACTTGCGCATGGCGCATAATGTGTACCACTGCAAGGACCAAGTTAAGGTAGCGTCAGTGTAATGAAATATACACGAGTTTGTACTTTTTCTCTGGCTCATTGACAAATAATCTATTAAAGCACTCCTGATCTGTTTATTATAGATCGGCGAAGCGTGTCAACTTTAATCTAAGTAATACACGGCGTCTCCTCTAAGCACTGTTGTTATTGCAGTTTGCAGGCATTTATCAATAACAGCTACGTGTGAGCAGAGGGCGAATAATACGAAATATTAAGTTGCCACCCCACTAAAGTTAAAACCTAGCACAAAGAGTATATGACGTAAGTATCTTCACATTTTCTCAGTTTACAGTGCTATATGTGAGGACATCTAATTGCAAAATTCAAAACACCGACCTAAGCACAAATACCATCTCGTCAGAATTGTTCACATCACCATTTTCAATAAACATACATGTGATTGTGTTCTGCATCAAATAATGGCATCAAACTTTGATACGTTTAGCTCAGTGATTAAAACAGTTAATGTTGTTTCAAAAAACTAATTATCGATACAGTGTCACACTTTAAAGTTGCATATACAAGGTCATAAAAGTATCACATACATAGCTGCACCTACACCCGTATACAGAGAAGCATTTTTGTCGACAAAAAATCGTCTGTATAAAACCGTAGTTACGTTACCATTCTTAGTGTACATACGCATTGCAACCATACAGGAACAACTGCCTCCTCTTTCCCGTTTGAGAGCCATGTGCAAGAATTCTTGGTACATGCAATGACATTTTACCTCATGCCAGAGGGTCAATAGAACAAGAAGGGCGACTTTTTCTCACGCGCGCCTATAGTAATGCACGTGAAGCGCGTGGAGCGAACTTTATGATGTCGACCAATTAATTGCAAGGCATCGAATTCGTGATGCGCCTAGGCAGTAATATTTCAGGTACCAAGAATAAACTCCGTATAATGGTAATATGCGGAAACTAATTCATGCAACTGGTGATCAAGTTGATGCAATGTAACAAAATTGTTGATGCTAAACTATTATAATATGTAGCTCAAATCCTACTACACATTAAGGTATATTTGAAATTTTGATATCTAAATATTGATTGTTGATAGGTTGGAAGTCCTTCCGTGTAGACACTATGAGGTTAAGAATGCTTTTATATCATGGGAAGATTATATCTAAAAGAAAATGCTCCAAGACTGAACACACAGAATGAAACAGTCGTATCACGTACAGATATGTCTGGGCATGTATGTAATTACGTTTACAACCCACAGTGCATAATATCCCAAGATCTACAATTACCATATTTTAAATGTTTTCATATTACAGAAAGGTATATCAAACATTTGTAAATAGCTTCCGAACGATATTTCGACAACTACTTTCAGATGTACCTTTATAAAAAAAATCAACTACAATCACAACTGTCATGTTGAAAATCACCTCACTAACCCTCACAACTCAGCAAGGTAACCTCGCCTTCATTCAACTCATTCTATTTAAAATTAACAATCTAGAAATTCTGGGGCGAGATATTTTCCTCTAATTGTGTAATACATGCTTTCAAATAGGTTGAATTTACTGCCTTGGGCATAGCGTAAACAACAATTGAGTGAGCAGAGAGTACTGTACATGCAGCTATATGTCTAAGCTCCCTTGCCTGTTCTCAATATTCCTGGTATTAGACATGTCGACCTTGAATTATGAGAAATCGCTGCAAACTGATATTATTTTCACCAGAGAATAATTTGCTGGGACAGGTGTAAAATGTACAGTCAGACAAATGATATTAGTGTCAAAAAGAAGTTGGAAATGTAATCCGTTATAACAAACCTGTGGCAGGTAGAGGAAAGCAAAGCTCGACGGGTTCATTGTTGATTGCAAGTTGACTGTAATTAATGACACAGCGATCAAGCAACAGATTCCCTGCGCCCTAGTTTCTCCATCAGAGTTGGGTAAGTAAGATTCACGATCGAAAGTACATGTTCAAAGACACCCATAGTAAAATAATCTCTCACATGACATAAACAATATCAGTAGTCACTTTAAATATTCATTAATATAAATTCTGGTTGGTATTTTCGGCATATTGTTAAAGATTCGACATGAACAAATTACTTTTAGCACAATGGAAATCGACAGAGATTACACGTCGATTACGCCTACACATAATGTGAACGTACGTATTTATGCCGTCAAGAACATGTCATATGCCCCGACCATGTCGACCCCACCCGTTCCTTTCTAACAAACTAAAATGTCAGTCGGGGGAAAATGTTGTCAGTATGGTATACTTGTCCATGTATATGCTGGATTGTCGTATATTTTACCCCCTTTCCGATTTACATTTCCAAGGCCACATAGTTACTATATATAGTTACAACGAAATTGTTTATACTGACGCATTCTTATCTATATTTGCATACGTGTGTCGCCTACTACCTGCGTCTACTGAAGGTTAAATTGAAGAAAAAAATAACGACATTCACAGTCATGAACAATGGCCGAACGTGTGTCGATAAATTGCACTAATTACTTCTAGGTTGTGGACATCGCCATGGGACAAGATGTCACTACATAACAAAATTGGTCTTGTTTACGAGGAATATTACTTGAACAAAGTTGATTTATGTTGCTCACGATGTTGCAAAACCAAACATCATAGTTTCCGGACCGTTTCTGAACAATTACAGGAAAAGGAAATGCAGAATCACGATTTCGTTTGAGTGTCGATTTTTCACGGTTATTTTTTGGCTCCTACCATGCTGGGCGAGACATCACGCTACATCACGTTGAGTCCAGCATGTGTCTTGTCAGAAGTTGCCATGCAAACGTGACGGGTGAGTGCGACAGTACACGTCCATTTTACTCATGGAACATTTCATGCAAAATGCTATTCATGCTCAGATAAGAAAGTGCTTTTCATATACCCTGGTAAAAAAACCCACTGTGTATAAAATCCTTTTTTCTCTCTTGCCCTTTGAAAGAAAGATCCTCTGCCTATGTCGTTGCCCGAACAACGAAAGAGCAATTATTTATGGGTAATTTAGTAGTATAAGTATATTAAGGTTTATTAAAAACTCCGAACAATTCAACGTTGAAAAATGTATTGAATTAAGATAAGGTTCAACGAATGCGTATACAATGAGCATAAATGTGTATAGTGCTGTCGTTTCATGCGAGACGGCGCTATTGCGCAGGTGTAAACATTCCAGATTTGTCGAGCAGAGTGGTGAATTTTGGATGTTGCGTGGTTCAGTTTATGACATACTCCAAGAGGAAGAGCAGTCGTACTTTTTACCTACCTATTTGAAACTTCATTGGTAGCCATTTGAGGTAAGAACAGTGCCTTACTTTTGAACTCGTAGTATGATGGTTTTATCATGTGAGACAGTATCATCACAGCATTTAAGCTTGTATTGTGTTCCTTAAATTTCACATCGGCATATATGTTAGTGTTTACCAGCGGTACACAATATCAGCGTTCTCCATTATAGTGAAGAGGATTGTGCGGCAGGTAACCGTCGTCCAGACGTTTTACAACGAGTTGTCTTTGTTTTTGTTTGAGGGGGTGTTCGATTCTGGCAAGCGTTACTTAGATATTCAAATTATGAGATAAGCAACTTATTGTAGAGTATGTCATCTTTAAATGAATCCCAGAGCAGTTAAATCTTAATCGAATTGTGGACTGTTATATTTTGTTAGCACTGTCCAGAGATACTATTTTTTTTAAATAAGGGACGGGTTGCGTATGCCTGTCAGTAGCCATTTTGAGGGCATCAACACATAAGTGGCATTGCCAAAAGTGTAGATGACCGTTTATAATCACACTATCTCCCTCTTAACAATTTAAAATTTGACCGATAGTGACAATTTCGTGCACGAGATCATGGATATTTAGAAATTCCCGAGAGAATATACATTTTTAACACTGAACTTGACCTCGTTCTCTTAGAGTAGATCGGTGGTATACAATCATGTAATTCTCTATTGTGTGTCGATACCTTTCGAACAAATGCTTGCTTTTACAGCATTGCTTTGCGTATTTTTAACAATACCATAGAAAGTTAATACATTTCGTATACTAATGCGTATTGTGGTCATATTCCCTTTAAAGGATATTTGTCCCATATTAAGGATGTAAGGAGAACGAAATAGTATTGACACTAGAACACAACAAAAATGTCTAAAATTTGATGTAATCAAATTTAAAATACCACCATATGGCACCATTTTCGGCAAAGTCTTTATAAAGCCGGTAATCACTACGTATACCTTCACCTATTACACCATATTTATTTACAATACAATAAACACACACGGCTGGTGTTCGTGTTGTTCTATTTGCAAATACTTAACAAATATAATAAATATACTCTCAAAGCCCCGTCAGTTGCCAGAAAGTACGTATAATATATACACTATCTGCAACCTAACGCCGACCTTTAGAGTATCATGTTTTTTTTAAAAGGTTAAATAATCGGTGGTTAAATAAAAGGTTAAATAATTCTAATTTTCAAACATCGACATGTTACTATTGTTTCAGTACTGTTTGAAACTACTGGATTGGTAGCTAACATGCACAATCCTGTTGATTTTTTGAGAGTGATGTGAGCATATTAATGATGCCACTGGGGCTTATGTATACCTTTGCTGGTCATATGATCTAAAGCTGTTTTAGCTGCAACTTGGGCATTTTCTGTTCTGTTCACCAAGTAACCAAATCTATACTTAATATAAATTGGTAGATTACTTATAAACATCCAACCATCCATCCACCCATCCACCCATCTGTCCATCTCCATACAATATATACCTCTCTAATACTTATTTCCTTTTTTACATCCATATATATATATCGTCGTGCATCTTCATTTGTAACAGGGGATGATTAGATAAAACTTTTGTTTATTGTTACATACATATAAGTCATACATACATACATACATACATACATACATACATACATACATACGATTTTTAAACAAAGACGTATAATACTGTATGTAAATGATGAGCTTTGAAGGGGACAATGACCATTTAATCTATAGTGTATACAATACACTCATGCAATACTAATAAATAAATAGGTTCCTTGTATATGCCTCTTCAATCAACCATAACCGTTGTCAATAGTCCCCCCCCCTGTAATTGGACTGTAACGAAAACGGTAGGGCTAATACGATTGTTAAAACATACGTCTTCTCCAGGGAATGACGCGAAGATGTCATTTTAATAAGCTATTTCTCGTGTGTGTAATACGGGGTTTTACCGACTTGGTAACGCTTTTAGACGAATTTGTGTTGCACGGCAATTTATTGGTCATAAGCAGGGTTTAACCGTTGCGTTCGTGTATAATTTGGCTGTAGTTGCTAATCCGAACGACGCGAAACACATGCCTGGTTGAGAAAATAAAGTGTCGACTGTACCACCCGTTGTTTACAAAGTATAAAATGGCCAACGATTCATCGTGACGTCGACGACGCCACCACTTCCATATGCGGCTGATACTTTGAGTAAATTGATATCCGTTTACATTTCGAAAAAAAACTGCTTTTAGGTTAGACTTGGAGATTATCATTGCCGCAGGAATGTATTGGATTGTTAAAGCGCCGAAAGATTGGTTTTCAGTCGTGAATTTCTTACTGTCATGTTCGTAAAGCTGTTCATTTCCGTGTAGATCTAATGGTTCGCAGTTTATAATCAACGTAACGTAGTTAGTATTGGCTAAACTATCGCTTTCTCTTATCACACTCTATGCCATGAACGTTGTCGTCTTTGACGACGACTTTCAGTTTATACATATCATATGATATATGAATACTGATGTACTATAGGAATGCAACTATTATAGTATAAGGGGACAAACGAAATTTACGGTTGCGGGGGTGGGGATTCATGACATTTCTGATGGTCAGAACGGGTGGGGGCACGCAATATTGTGTTCGTGATTTGAACCAAATTAAACCACAGGAGCGGTAGTTTACGGAGTACATTTGCAAAATTTGTCTGTCTGTCTGTCTGTCTGTCTGTCTGTCTGTCTGTCTGTCTGTTTGTCTCTGTCTCTGTTTCTCTGTCTATGTCTATCTGTGCCTGTCTGTCTGTCTGTCTGCCTCTCTATCTGTCTGTCTGTCTGTCTGTCTGTCTGTCTGTCTGTCTGTCTGTCTGCCTGTCTGTCTGTCTGTCTGTCTGTCTGTCTGTCTGTTCTTGTCATATTTTGCACGCGTTTAATAAGATTCTAGTTCTGCAAAACCAATGACGTAGTTGCTCGTTGTTATGATGTAGAATAACGAGAGCATAAATGTCATATTTAATGTTCGATTACGTTCAACTTGACTTGCGTATTGTATAATACATATAGCAAAATCATAGCATTCGAGAAAAAAATGAACAATGAATGTATTTTTCGGTAGTTCACAAGAACATTCCGGTCGTTGGTTATCGTTTCTGACAGGATGAGTCTTACAATGACATGCATTGGGTCAACAGCATGTATAAAAAAAATATTCTAGTAGAAGAAGCGAATTGGAAACTACTAGACGTTAATGACAAGAAGCACGATATAAATATCAAACAGTAAATCAATACTAGATATATTAACATACAAATCCAGTATAACTGTACGTAACATGATGCGTTTCTGACTTCGATTAGGTCCAATGTGATCCACGCATACCAAAAAAAAGGACTTTCACTTTGCTTGAAATCTGAAACCCTATATATCACGTTAGATGTTGTTCCTGACAACTGCATCGATACTCGCAGAGCGTAAACGGATCTCATTATTTCATAATTGCGTCCATTAATAAAAGGAAGTAAAGATGAAAACGAAGTTGTCTGTCTAATTTCTATGGGAACGGGTCATACGCTAACATGCTTTTCTCCTGTTCTATAATTGGAAACTATCGAATATAGGCCAATTTGTATACCTCACCCTCGGGACACTTTCACTTGTTTTTAAGTCAGTTTGAAATATAGACATTAAAGAACTGACAATCTACATAGACAGTGCTTAACTGGTATCTAGCATACTGAATCACAAACGTCAATCTTCTGGGATATTCATTTACGGTTGAAATAAAAGTATACATCAGTCAAACGTCAATATAAGTACTGCATGCATTCTAGAGACTATCATTGGAATATTACCAAATAACTAACCAAATAACTTTAGTAAATAACTAAATTTATATATATATATATATATATATATATATATATATATATATATATATATATATATATATATATAAGACAGTTATAAGTCGTTACCCAGAGTTTCAAGCTTCTTCAGCGATCATCAGGCGACTGATAAAATTGAGTAACGTCTTCATTCTTTGGATTTATAATATATATGGCTTGCTTATGTTTCGTTGATTTCCCATATTATAAATGTAAACGCATAGAAATCCAAATAAGATGTGTTTATGTATTACTCACATAGAAGGGCACTAAATGCGACTGACAGAATGGATTTAAAGGAAGTGCCTGTACAATAAGCATTCATCGAATGATGATAACGTATTCAACAACTGACGATCCTGACAAGTTGTTTGACTGTAATTTTAGTATGTTGGTTGTTATCCGCGAATCAAATTTGCATCCGATAGAATGATGTAAATGTCAAATGAAACATGTATAGTACCAAATACTGTAAAACTATCAAAAGCACAATTCTAAATCTCCTTGGGTGGCCTTTACGCGTATACATATGACTATCTGTCATAATCGTGAAATGGAAGCCGAGCTGCTGCAATTATTTGATTTCGTTCCTTCTTTCATACAACAAGAAAAAGTAATGTAAATGCAAACTGTAACTAATTTGGATAAATTATCACAATGTCTCTATTTATACAAATTCACGCTCAACTCGATTGAGATGGAAGTCAGGTACCGGATAAATGCAAACTGTAACTAATTTGGATCCCCATTATCATAAGTTGATAACAACAGAGAAGTGCAATAAGCCCACCAACACCACATGTACAGAGCAGCTGTGACGTGGCGTCTTTCAGAATGTTGTAACATAACGTAGTTAGTAAGTAAGAACACGATATTCTATTGTGGATATACGGAAAGGCAGGTTATGCTAAGTGTATAGTAACCGTACGACGAATGTGTATAATAATAGAAGTGAACTCTTAGCAAAAGTGTGCTTTCTTAAACAGTCTCAGGGATCGGGTAGTCTACGCCGGATATGCTATACAGAGGTCCAAAAAAATAAACCTGAAAAATGTGAAATGTGCTGAGAATAAGCAAACGACGTCGCGTGATATAATCATCTCAGCAATTGTTACACATTCAGTCCATTTCCGCCCTGTCTAGAAATGCACTCCAATTTCTCATTTATTTGAACTAAAGTCTTGTAAAAAAAAAATGAAAAGAAAAAAGAAATGCTCTAAGAATGTTAACCATATTTAATTGTCTTTTCTTGGAATGTGCAAAGTTTTGTATATGCCTTTCTTGTACCATGAATGAGAACACGTTGCTGAAGTCTGCCCAGACTAATTGATTCTCATTGGCATACAGTTATATAACTACCCCCGCGCCACACATATAATGTAATTGATTTAAGCAAACGAATGTCACAACCACATACCTACCTACCTACCTGCCTACATAAACACATATATACACACACATACATACATACATACATACATACATACATACACACACACACATACCTACCTACCTACCTACCCCCCACACACACATACACACATATATACATACATACATACATACATACATACATACATACATACATACATACTTAAGACAGACAGACAGACAGACAGACAGACAGACAGACACACGTACGTACGCACGCACGTACGCACAGAGACACACACACACACACACACACAAATGCACACATACACGATGTCGAGTTAAACAGCACCAACTTTTATCAGGAAAAGTAAAATAGCGGCACACGGCTTATCATTGCGCATAAAAACTCCGATATAATGATTTATCTTAATATCCGAAGGGGCAAAATGTCTCATTTATAACACATAGATCACGCATTCTAACAGTTATCTTCTAGATTACTACATGTCACAGTTCTGCCATCCCTTTAAAGTTCCAAGTACCTAGCGAGACAAATTAAAGTAACTCTTGAATAACACAATGCATTATATACCATGTCAGAATTATATACCTATCGTCGTAAAATTACAAGTGTAGCTAGTGTTTCCAAGGTACTGTTTTAAGTAACTGAAATTATGCAGCCTATAGTATATCGCCATATCTTATGTCGTCAGAAATTTTTTCAAGGCACTAAATAATGACTACGACACGGATACTTACGAAGTGACGATAGACCTTTAAAAAAAATCGAAAGCTAATCTGTCAAGTCACACTATACTATAGTTTATCTAATTACTTTTCAACATATCGATCAGACAATGTCACTTTTGCACAGTAACTGTTGCTGTTCATCAATAATTCAAAACCCCCCTCCCCCTGTTTTCTTTTTCGCTGTTGGTGTTATTGAAATGAATATTAGCTCTTGTTACACTTTAGCACATATTACGTCAAACGTCATAATTCTAAAAGGCCATGGTAATATATCACTCAAATTCCTTTGACGTCATTTAATTAGTCTCAGTGCGTATCTAGTTAAAGACGACAATAAACCTGGTAATGTTTCGAATTGCCAATATTTCGAAATTGTCACATCCTTGAAAATTGGTTCTGGTTGGTCCTATCTCATTATATTGCCTCTTTTTCCTCGTAGCCTACAGTTTATAGCACGAGCAATACATCTTCTATATCGGGGGAAACAGGTCATCAAATTTATGATATTAGCGGTTGACAGGTGTCTAAGTCTATACAAGAGAGGAGTGGTGTTAATATTGAAGGTCACTTTAACGTAATGTTCAGATTGAATACCAGCAATATGGCAAACTTCGTCACCACACTTCATCAAATACCAAGAAATGAACATTTTGAATTAAACTTTGAACTTTTCCAGCTGAAAACTCCATCAACAGAAAGTTTAATAACTACCATTATTTACCTTAATTGTATCGATAATTGTATGCACGACCTCAGTAATAATGAACTTAAAACTCAAACTTTTAAATATAAATATTCTACATCGAAGAAGAGTGATGATTCCGTATTTAGTACTTTCCTCAGGCCATACCAGCTGACATTTTATATGTTTGGAATATTCCTGTTTCGATTAAGAGTTTTTAATAATCGTTTTCAACACGTATGTAATATTAAGTGGCTATCGCAATACAGGTACATTTGAGTATTCCATGCGGACAAGAAACTTCCTACCTTTGCCAAATCATCTGTTCATCAACGAGCATTGTCTTGCTTAGGCCACTAATTTGTGTTCACATAATTTCTACAATCTAATATCGGCAGCCCACTCCTGCTAGCCGGGAAAAGTTGTTGCAAACGTATTGTCTTTGCGTAATGGTGAACCTTACACAAGAAAATCGGAACAGGCTGTT
Source organism: Glandiceps talaboti (assembly GCF_964340395.1). Classification (NCBI taxonomy): domain Eukaryota; kingdom Metazoa; phylum Hemichordata; class Enteropneusta; family Spengelidae; genus Glandiceps; species Glandiceps talaboti. The sequence goes on from NC_135549.1 coordinate 19,677,632, forward strand.
TGAGAAATCGTATTTGTTAAAGGGGGACGTAGGGAATGACGTAAGTATTCTTGAAATTGGGGGAGCCATTTCATTATTGTATATTCATTTGACATGTATATATTTTATGCGCCATTCGCTAACAGACACCGATTTCAAGCTTGGTACCCATTCTGAATGCATTCACTGACAAGTGGGGTCCTTGCAATGAACACGCATGGTCTCTTGGGAGACAGTAGATATGCTGCATGACGTCATTACGTTATTGTATGTGCCATTCACATTATGCACTACTCTTATTTATAACATATGTGTATGTCTGCACATATGTATTTCTTCTTACTTCATACGTGTCCACGGCAAGGACCACCAGTGAACAATTAGTGAGGAACAGGTTTCACCTCGCTGTTTCACGGCAATCGCGTGTAAAGTAATTGATGTAAAATGTCTTTATTCCAGCAGTGGCATGCCCTTTAGAAAAAAGACCTTTTTTTATTTTGGATTAGATAAACGAGTGATGAAAATGAATTCACTCGATCTGCCATGCACCACGAGATCTGTTTCATTGGGTTGCACTCGAATGGCATAGAGACAGTGGCTTTTTCACACTATATCGAAGCAATGAAAAACATTAAACTATGTGTGAAAAAGGATAGATCTTTCGAGCTAGTACATTTCGTTACAGCGCAGTTGTGCAATTATCACGTGTGTGTGTCGTGGTTCCACGCTGACGAAAGCTAAATCAAGAACTACTAAACAAAATTCTGCCTGTAGACGCAAACTTTGGCGCAATAAAGTAACTCATATTCAAAGTGAGTCTCGGTAAGAAAAACGATTGCATAGTCACTGTTGTCGATCGAGACGCGACGAATACAGAATCTTTCCTGTGTAAACTTGCGTAATAAAATAAGCCATATAAATTTAAAAAAAGTGATTGTCGGAACTCTGTGATTGTAATCTTCGTTGCGTGCCATCTGCTATTATTTTGTACAACATCCTATTTCCTTCATATTTCCATGAGGAATTATTAACACTCGTCCACTGCACGCATACCACACATTTATTCAGTTAGTTCGTCTCAGCATTTTCTAAAGATCAAAGATGGAAGATTAGGTCTCTATTATATGCTACTCTGCGGGGATGGTTAAATTGTTAACTTTTTAATTGCTCAAATTGAGAACGATGATTCTCCTCCACGTATGAGTCAATGGTCGTTCTGTATAGCATAACTATGCGCCTTCCTCTTCTCACACGCTTTTCATGATTTGTACCTCATATCATTGCTCTCTGAAGCAGATTCCAATTGACGTAAAAAAGCGAGGGAAATATATTTAGTCAATGGATTTTTTTGTCACGAATTTGATGACAATCTAATAACATTAGTTTAACAGATGAATGATTTTTTTCGCATGAATCTGAGTAAACAGAACAAAGGAAGAATAGCAATAAGTACTATATAAACAATTGAGACGGCATGCATCAACTAAAAAATAATTTCTTCCATTCAGGACTTAGTACAACCCCCCCCCGCCCCACACTTAATCTTAATAATGGCCATAATGATGTACAAGAATGAACAGATGTAAAAAAAAGAAGAAGAAAAACTACCTCATGGTTTAAATTATATCTCCCCACACACATTTTAACCAATTTGTTGTTCTCTTGCACATATTTATTCACAGACATGAATGGGCACGAATCGCTGTATACAAGCTGATATTATATCATATATCATACATGGTTATTCCAAACAAGTTATGTTTAGATAGTTGCAAGTCATAAAATACTATTTCGCAATTTCTATGTTTACACTTCACTGAACAAACCCCACCATATTAATGCATATTACGTTTGCACAATTTAATATTAACCTTCAGCTCTGAATCATTCATCAAACGAGCATTCGTTTTGCGCTAGTCTAACCCCTTTCATTAGTCGGTGATCCCGGGTTTCTATTTCATTATTACTTTATAAACATAATTAATTTTGCATAGCGGGACTATAATATACATACAGCAAAAGGCGAGTTGCTATCTCGTTAAACAGCCACGTAACTTTACAATGGCTTTAGAGTTTTGAATTTTCTTATATACATTGTTTGCTCTGTAATTTTACTGTCACTCCTGATATATTGGATAAGAACCTGTTCGTAGCGTCTGTATATAGAATACATAGAACGTGGATTTGGTTTTCAATAAACGTTTACTTTCCTTGGCATCTATTAGAGTGAATTTATAGTTCACTAAACAATGGACAGCCAATAATGTTCACTTCGTATTTCTCGACAATCGTGCGTAATGTAGGTGATGTAAAATTATAAAATGACTTTCTACAACCCAAAGTTTATAATATGCCTTTATTTCTTGGAGTGGCATCCCCCTTTCTTTTCCACATTGTATAAATGACATGGTGAAAGCACAACATGAATCATTTTCTTCTTTATATAAGTATTGCTCAGTGCACCCATTTTCTTTCTTGATGCGAAATAGGAATAAGATTTTATTTTGAAGAACACAGTGATATAATATATTTTAAGTTATATAATTATGTATAAGGTCCATACTACGTCCACAGTGTATGTGGTTACATACACATTGAACGACATCTGAGAAAAAGTTGTATTTAGGTTGAAAAGGCGCAACGCATCTAATAGAAAAAATAAATATTTCACTGTTGCCAACATCCACGGAACCGTAACTAAACTAATTTTACAAACTGTTACGAAGTGACAGGTGACCATTCATGATAAACAAAAGTGTTCCCGCTTTTGACAGTGGAAATCTGAAAGACATGCTATAAAAAAGGCATGTCAGGAAAATGTAATTTACTTCCAGTTTCTCTAGCCTGCCGCGCCGCGCCAAGATCCCTAAGACGATTGTTAAGAAGAGCAAATTAAGTGTAAGATTCGTTTGAAGTGGCACTTAGGCATAATTGAATATTTTTCTACATTTTTAGCTTCTTTAGTTTTATTTTCGTCCAATCATTAATGAAATAATTTAGCCATAATTACTATGACATTGGGTCATGGGGTATATGGGTTATACAGGTACAATTATAAGTAATCCAGGAACTGAGAGCACGACTGCACTTCTCCACTATAATAGTGTTAAAAATTGTAGAGTCGCAACACATCCAACCAACATTTTCATAAAAGTCCCTTTTCAGCTTCATCGCCTACAGTAAATCAAATTTACACTGATTCCATGGCTTTATTGCCGCATATTTGCATTTGGTAACAAACAGAATCGGCACATGAGAAGTTTGGAAACTGGCAGGTCGAACAGACTATCTACGTCACCATGTCACAATTGTTTCCGTTTGCCGTTTACTAATTCTTTCCAACCTCCTTCACTATTACTTTTTTTATCACACATACCTTACCGTTTTCAGAACGTACATTCTTTTGGGACCAATTAATTAAGACCATGAAAAGCGAAGTAATCAGCACTCGCTAATAGTTTATGTATGGCTTAATATTCGCAATTATTAGCTCAATCTACTTAATTAGGAACGAGTAGCGCTGTGGCAACGTCGTAACATGTATTCACCGCCTCTATATGCGAATGCCTCAACCATACCAAGTCAAGTAATGTATATTGAAGGTTGGATACAACTAAAAGGTCCGGAATACAAAATGTAAACGTCGAACGTCTCACCTGCCAAATCTAATTATTAGGTACATTCATAGACCCTACGTTGGTGTAGGGTCTATGGTACATTTGATGAATTAAAGACGACGCTTATTCCAAGTAGTTGAATAACATGAAAGTCAGCATCGACCGTCGTAAATATCGACGGTCATGTGACTCGGAATAAACGTCGAATTTCAGTACTGTCAAATCTAACTCAAAATTAACCACAATTCAATGCGCCTGTCATGCGCAGTTATAAGTCATTCAAAAGTATGGTGGCATCTTATAGATCATGCACAATTCTCGCGTTGAAATTAACCCCATCTTCTATTTTAAAATTAAAATATCAATATAGAGTGAAATTGCTGTCTCCTTTGATTCTGCTTAATATCTACACCGGCAATCTCGTACAACTCGCCGTATGATTTGACACCTTCAGCAGGTATATGTTTTACGCCCCTAGTACTTCGAAGCTGTTCGTTCTAATATCAAATTTGACAAAGTAGATCCGATACCTATTCCGAGTGGTACACGTATGTAATATTTGTATGTGTAGACTTCATTGTCGGCGGTCGAGTGGTTAAACCACTTGCCTCTTACCACTGTAGCCGGAGTTCTAACCCATTCAGGGTTTGATTACATTTACCACGCTGTAAGTAAGAAGAGTGTCGTTCAGTTTGACTACCGAACAGCGTCGGTTTTCCCCGGGTACTTCGGTTTCCTCCTGCACTAACACTGAACCCATGAGGGATGGCCCTCACTGGACATCTTGGGAGACAAGTGTTTATATGCTTAAATAACTATCAAGTACAAATAAATTTTAAGATTATTATTATAGTTGGAGTAAGTATGTGGCGAGTTCGACATTTATTCCGGGCCCTAAATCTTAGATAAATATCATTTATAACTTTACAATCGTTATGTTAAAAACACCTGCCCACCAGAACAGGTTATTTCCTTAAAATCTGAGCGATCGAGCGAGCATTTGATAAAAAATTACCTCGTCATGCTGATCAACGTATGGTCGTGAATTTAGTAGTCCAATGTTCGCGGCAGAAATAGTTACAACGAAAATCATAAACCCTGAAACAAAACGTCACCTGGTTCGACACAAATCTCACTAACAGCGTTTCGTCAATCGTCTAGCTTGATAAACGTCTTTAGCAAAATGATAATGGTTACATTTCTTTGCGTGAGCTACCATTATCTTAGTAGGTCATCGCCAAATGTACACATTTGATATGTTTCAGACAGTTAATTGACTAAAATATAGTAATTGTAATTCAGTTCTTGTCGTGCCAGACGATAACATGTGGAAATATTAATTAGATTTTTGTCGAGCCAGACGAGAAGATTTCGCAACATCAAAGATATATTTTGTCTAGCCAGACAATAGACTGTAGAAATGTTAATGAGATTTTCGTCGATCCAGGCGACGTTTTGTTTCAGGGTTTATGGTTTCCGTTGTACGATAGTTTGTTACTTTCTTAGTTTGTTTGCTACACTGTAATAAAGTGACATTTAGAGGACTGTATTTTAACCAGATAACCAGAGTATTAGTTGCCTGTGTTATCCCCCCCCCCCCAACAAAATAATCTCGCCGCCAGCTCGAAGCTTTACATATCCATGGTAATTTACTCGTGCATCACGACGTCTCAGCTCACAAACATGATGGATTGATTGTCTCTGAGATAGAATTACGCATGCATTACGTATCCGTACACACGGTTGCGAGTGTTTATTTTCACATCTTGTAGCTATCAGTTATTAACTTTATTATATAAAGTATACGTAAAACAACATCATTTTTTGAGAATTTGGAACCTGAATCAACAGCGGGCAGCTGTTACAGTAATCCTGCTAGACTTTCTACACCCACTGTGAAACAATCATTTATGAGAGTGAGCGCCACACGACCAGGTTCTGTTTTTGTTTCCTGTATTAAAAATGCTGACTGTTATTTAGAACCCAGAGTTATTGAACATATTTTGCTTATGTACACACAGGCTAGGCCTCTTTTAACTTCGGCGGTCCTTCAAGTTTGACTGGATTCTTTGCCTCCTGTCTGTTGGCAAACATGATGCGCCGCGTTGTCAGATGTGAGCTCTTGACCCTTCACAAGTTCCGAACACCCCATTGAACATTGATAATTTAAAATACGCAAAGTGTCACTTAAAATGTAAATGCTTTTGAAAGTGTGAAGTGCAACGTTCTGATATATAGTTGCTGGTGAGGTTCCAGTGACGTGTGACCACGATCGCGAGGCGAGCACGTGTTAATAGGACTACTGCTGTGCTGCAACATGGGTGTTGAATATTTAGTAAATATATATATATAATGATAAAAAATAAAATAATAGCATAGAGTCAATGTGTATGCTATAAGTTCGATTCCATATATCTGCCTTCTCTACTGCCAAATTTAATCTAAACATTAAAAAAGTATGAGGAATGATTCGCAACGGTCAATTGGAATTTGCATCAACACCTCTTTAGAGACCCAGACAGTATCAATTACTTCCAAGAATGGCAGCATGTATCACTGTCCATGCGGTTTTAGTTGCCCAACGAGTAACAGTAAATGTCAGACACTTTGCGATAATCCTTACTTTAAAGGTCATTATGGCAATTTGTCTTTAAGTGTTCGAACATTGCTGCTAATTGATTAGCGTCTTTTCGACGCCACGCACCACCTCGTTTATTTAACCTGAAAGTAATACAATAGACAATGAACATGGCGAATAGTGGCGTGATACACAGTTGACGACAAAAGTCTGTCACGTCTACAACTAACGATTTCAAGCGACTCTACTGCTAAATCAACTCGGGAGATATTATGTATAGGCCTCTTTTAAATTTAATCGACTCTTTAGAAATCTAATAAGAATCAGGCGACAGTAGGGCTACGGTCTTTGTATACCCACACATAGTTGATCCAGTTTCAAGACAAATATAAACTACATAAACATCACGACTTTAAAAAAGAAAAGAAAAGAATAACGCTTCAACGGTTTGTATTTGGCTCATTTTCTTCGAGGTGTGAGTTCCCTGTTATATAGTTACCGAATCAAGCAATGTCTAAACCCTTAGACAAATTCAGCAAAACTTTGCACACAGGTTGCCTCGGGCGAGTAGCCAACCACTTTATCCACATCACGAATCATTTTTAAGTCAAATAGGATGTCAAACTATTTTATGGCATATTATTGTTTGACAAGGTTACGTGGATTTTGTGTACCGCTTCATGTCATGATTGTTGAGTAGTTTTAGCGGTGAACATTTTGATGAGACGGATAAACAGTATGATGACAAAAACCAAGAAGACACAACATCGCTATTGGTAGTTCGTTGTATGCAGTGAGCGTGTCGTGATATGCAAACCAATAATATGATTCTACCAACTCTAAGATGGAGACAGCTTCGGCAACTAGCAATTTGAACATTTCTTAAAGGTAGAACCCCCCCAAATAAATAAATAAATAAATAAATAAATAAATAAATAAATAAATAAATAAATAAATAAATAATAATAATAATAATAATAATAAAAATAAAAATATAAAAATAAAATAAAATAAAATAAAATGGAAAAAATTGAAATAATGTGAAAAAACAAAAAATAATTGCTCACAATAGTCTTCAAATACCCATTGCACGTAATTAATGTGTCTTGAAATAGTACAGGGACAATGTGGCCTAATCTTGCATATTAATTTAGTTTCCATAGTTACACTGACATAAAATAACTTTTCTTTGAATGGTTGAATTTTTCCGAGTATTGTATACAGCCACTATATAACAATATATATTTTGTTTTATTACTCTTAGTATACTAACTTTACAACCATTCCACCCCCATCTATGAGCATTAACATCAATTTAGGGACTAGATAAGTTCAATCTGCCCTTTACGTTTATATCCCGAGAATATTTATGCATCGTTTAACGGAGCGCTCGTAACCAATAACCAATACGCTATAAAGACAGCTTAAGAAATGTCAGCGGTTATTGCGTTTCAGTCCCAGTGTAGCGTTGAGTAGAATTAACTGGCGAACATTTATTGGACACGGATTTCCACTTCGATAATCTTACGGGTCAGCATAACATTTAATGAACTGATGAGTTTCCAAGTTCCTTTTAACAGACTTGAAATATAAAAAAAAATCGTTACTTAGATTTAGGTAGATATTGATACCTTCAGCGTAATAAATGCAGTGTACACAGTTCGTTCAAGCTGATATGTTGTTTTTATATTTCCAAATTATGACGTGCAGAGGCGAACAAAACAAGGATATGATGAGCGTGCCTAGATTTATTTTCCACGTACTAATGACTTTATCATCAATCATGTCTAATTTGTTGACTAGATGAATACTGTCATCATATCGTCATTTATGATTAACTGTTTGCATCATTCTGAAATTGCTTACTTCATAGAACCGAACGGCTTGAGGCAATATCGGTATTGCAATATTGTAACTGACTGCGAATACTTCATACGTTTTCCCATTATAGTAAACTGTGAAATAGGGATGAATAAACATGAGTAAAACTTGACATTGCGTTTGAAAATTAATGATCTCATACAGATGGTGTTTTGTGATGCTTATTTTATAGTACTGCATCGGTATCCTGATTACACGACTTTGTTTTGTGAGGGAATTACGAACGTATTGATGTATTGACTTGTACACCGTATGGCCATCTGACACGCTATCCTACCAATGCACAAAACGAAATATCTAAAGGGATATGTTTTGACAACAATGACAGTGCGAATGTGCAGTAAATCATTCCCCTGTGATCTACTCATGTGCAGGGAAACGTTGTCAAATTTTCCTGATACAAGATGTCAGCTTGAAAAAGTCATTACATCAACCAACAGACAATCTAAAGATAAACAAATAAAATAAGCTTGAACAGTACGCACTTTCAGGATCAATTCTGTGTAAGGCAAACTAAATCCCGATCCCTACTTTACTCATAACATGCACATGACCACAGAGGGTATGCATTTTTTGGAGGATGGGGACTCAAAAGAAAAGTAAGTACACGTATTTTAGATCTATGTATATAAGGTATGGTATGTTGTAAAACAATTGTACAAACAAATTACGGGGTTCACCAAAATACCATGACCCTTTGTTGACTGTTTGACTTTGGAGTCGAGGTCGTTCTTGTAAAATATGTAAATAGTAGGTACACTTGCCAAAAGGCGATTACAGTCAGCACAAATCTCTAATGAGGATACTACCAGGTATTCCAATCTTCCCCACTGTTGTTTGACTCGTTAATTGTATTTCCCTCATGTGGCGAAATTGATAGGCCTTAAGCTCTTTGGTCGTCAGCATCTTTGTATTTATGATGGCTTGAGCTTTTTTACTAGTGGAGAGAATTGTTTAGTATTGTTGATAAGCAAAGCGGTGGCAATAAATTTGTCGTGAATACTTCAAACGTTATAATGAAATGGTTATACACATTGCAATGGTCTATTTTACACGTTGCTTACAAAATGATTCATTTGATCATAGTATTATACTATAGGGTTAATTTATGAAAATGTTACTCTAACCCTTCTGCTTGACCATGTAACTATATAAGTCACTACCACATCTATCTCCTTATAGCACACACACACACACACACAGATATATATATATATATATATATATATATATATATATATATAAATATATATATATATATATATATATATATATATATATATATATATATATATATATATATATATATATATATATATATATATATATATATATATATAATGGCATGAAAGTATGTACCACCATGGAAATGAATGTATGTACCACCATGTAAATATGGGACTGTTTATCAGAAATATAACAATTTATGAAATGGAATTGAATAATGTACGAAATGATGTCGGATTGTACTGATCGATCCTCGAGTGTATACAGCAATACATCACGTTCATACATTACGCCTTAAAGCTACAGAGGTAATACAGTGTATGCACTTTTTGAAAATGGCGTCGGGTTGAAGTGACACAGAAATATATTCCACAAATCAAACATAGTATACACTTGGTTTGATGTGCATGTGCGCTGTATGTTTTAAAGCTGGACATTTTTTTGGTTTGTGTCTTGTCAGTTTACATGAAGTGTTTTACAATCATTGCAAACATTTGTTTTGGTGGTCGTCGTTTGGTCAGACCTATGTTTCAGTCAACTTCGTATTGAATAATAACTGTAACGTGCCGTTTCAATTTGCATTGTAATCCCGATGACTGACATTGATATTGTTAAGTCTAATTCATGACCAAGTGAAACTGACTTCAAAGATAATTATGATACATGTGCTTGAACATGTTAGCAAATTGTTAGCCCATGGCTCTTTCAAAGGTGTACAGTATGTGCATCTACGATGTAAACGGTGTAATATGTAGAGTAAGATTTCAATATAATACAGAATCAAGCTATTAAGAATTTATTTAAAATTGATGGATTGTGCAGAGTCGAAGTTTATATTGGAGTCATAGTTAACCGAATAAACAACTAAATCTCTTTGTTTTTAATACTGTAACTTTTCACTTGTCAATCTTGGGAACCAAAGCATCTTATTAAGACTTTATAAAAATCACAATTTAATGAAAGGTTTATGCTTGAATGGATTGATATAGATTAAACCTATCGTTACGTTGTGTATACATGTATAATATTATTGCATCGATACCATAACAATTGTAAATAACGAGCATTGATTTTAATTTGCGAAGATCGCATTTACGATTTCACCTTTAACATTGCTTGTCCAACCATACACAAAATCCCAATAACAAAAGCATAGCAGAATGGCTTTTGAACCTTAACGACGATTGCAGAGTCAGTTTAAACGACGTGACGAATCCTAAAACATATTACATGGAGTTTTCAGAACCCTCTACAACCTACTCTTAAGGCAGGTATATGGTGAAGTGAAATAGGTTAAGTCAATGAAAGGGTTGTCACATTTAGCTTCTTCAATCAAGTTTGTTGTGCACAGTGATTGTTTAGGTTTGTCTATCGTACATATCCACTAATACATTTCGAAAATGGTTAAGATTGTTTTGCCTTTCTAGGTTATCTCCAATACTGCAAACCTAACGAGTTTTAAAGAATTCCTTTCTTTGAACAAGTGTAACAAATAGATTGAAAGGTTTTATTATTGTTCTAGTGATTGCTTTTTCGATGACATTATAAGATCATGCTTTCAGATAAAATTAGAAATGGGACCTTTGCTAAACCTAATATTATATTGTAACAAACTTTAAGATTGTCCTTTCCCCATGATCACGCACACCGCCACCCACCCACCAACCAAAATTAATTCGAAATGAAATCCTATAAGTGCTACATGCATTGATGGCTGAATGTATACGTGCAAACTAAAGTGAGAATAAGGAATTTGTGCACATGGATATACCCTTTAATCTCGGTAGATTCCAAGCAATACGTGTTCAAGAATTAAAACTTAACTTTACGTCAAAATCGAAGGGATACTCGATTTGATTTATCGTGTTTCATTGTTTCGGACAATCAATCAAACTTACTGACCCGTCTTCAAGTAATTATCGCGATTAAAATCACTTGACGAGTCCTGAATCCGATAAAACGCAGGTTTTGTGATCGTACAATGATATTGTTCAACTTCAAATCCACCGATTTGAAAATCTAAAACTACTGTAGATCTCCTTTAAAAGTATTTGTTTTTAAACCCTCCAACACTTGTTACATGATGTAAATGCCTTATGATGTGAATTGTAAATGACCACAGACTTATCGTTCTACAACATGAGTTGGCTAAACAAGCAGTTCTAATATTAATATGATAAATCTCGATATATCGTATTACACACTGCTAATACATTGCATTTGCAGTATTTTACGACCGTCAGTTTAATATATGGTATATTTTATTATCTTGTTATAAGGTTAAACGTAGAAGCAATGACATTGAACTTTGGTGATAAAGACAGGTTGTATAATGAGATGAAGTGAACGACACTAATTTGCAAGTTAATGATATTTACCACAGAACAAACAGGGACATTTGATTGACTTTTATTACTTTGAAGTACAAGGAAATGAACATAAAAGTAGGACCATTGAGTCGGATAATTCACGTCATTTGACTAGCATTGTATTTAGTAGGATATTTGGGGTAGAGTATGACTCTCGGCATTGTGTACTCTGACATTTCAATAGGCCTATTACCGTTAAGCTATCAGAGGGGATAACTGAAAAGATAAATTTAATGAAAGTAATTGTTAATAGCATAGTTATAATCACTGTAGTGGAAGTCCTTCGACGTTAAAAAGTGTGATGTTGTTGCTCATGGCTTAAGCAATTTCATGTGCCTGTGTAATAAGCATCGCGGCACTTACTTTTACACGAATAGTGTTATAGCTATATTTTAAGATTAAAGGGAACCAAGCTGTAAGATAATCTGGAATTGTAATCATCGCATTTATCTGCTTTAATGTAAAGATACTCTCAAAGGCATCGCGAATGTCAGGGTCAGAGCCTTTATACAAGGTGTGTACAATTATCTTCCCTAGATTCGGGTACGTATTAATACCTCAATGGCGTTACGTTTTCCCCATTTCAAAGCACTTGACGTTTTACCTTCACATCTATCAATCAATATTCATGTCACCTAAGTAAACCCTCGTTCATTTGTTTATATAACACGTTAAGAGTTACTGTTAGCCATACCATTAAGGTTTTCGTAACTCACATGGGAAATAAAATGAAAATTCCACTGTTCATTAAAGAATAATCAAAACGGTTATTTCATACCGTTATTCCCACAAAGTACTTTGCCCTAAATTAAACGAGCAAGACTAACAAAATGGCTTAATCAATCATTTTCAGTTGGGAACCGTAAATTGACATGTATGGTATATTATTATAGAAGATGTACGGTCGCCTTAAAATATTAGGTAATTTGATATAATCAATGGAAGACATTTTAAATGTAGACAAATGTACATATATATATATGTATGTGTATAAATATTTCATATCAAGAGTATTTGTTCTTTGTTTCCCCTACTTTATTTGATGAAAATCTCAAAAATGTCATTAATACTTAACTACATGACATCGAACCATCAAACCATATATTACGCACCTTCCTGAAATGTGACTTCTAAAATGAATGTTCTCCTGACATATATCATTTTACAACTGTATCACTGTCAACATTGGATCGATGCCCTCGTTATACAAAGTCAAACTGTTACACAATTTACTCTTATCTTACCGTGCAAAGCGATAAGAATAGGTTTATTCACAATATTTACTAAAGCTGTGTTTGGATGCAAATATCCATTTACCAAAACAATGAAAATAACGTAACTTTAACTATCCTCCGGTAAATGTGAAGAACACCATAAGTCTGTTCAGTCGTTAAACGTATCATGTCAAATCTAAAATAGCAACCAATGTATCATCTGAATGTGCAACATCGTGTTTTTGAGACTTTAACTAGTTTTATCAGAATTTCTTACCTGGAAATGTTTGACAAATTATTGATGTTATTTTTCAATACGCCAAATAGTTTGTCTTAAATGTTTTCCAGAGGCACTATGGCAAAAGATGGTATCGTGTCTATACATCATACATATTTTAGTTGTTAGGCTGACAAGTTTGTAGGGTGCCAATACATTATGTATACATTATGGACAGTATGCAGAAGTATACATATACTATATACATTGTGTGCTCAAACACTGTCTTGATATTCACATAAAGAAGATTGACAACTTTGGCACATTGAACCAAGAAATCAACCCCGTCGTGAAAAAAAGATACAATATTACGTGATACATTTTCTCCTTTATCTCGCACAATATTTTGACATTTGTGATTTGGAATCCGTCAATAGTATCAGTAATTCTTGTCATGTCATATCAGTCTTTGAGCTTCATGCACAGACTCGAAAGTGACACAAACCAATATATTTGAACCTAACATTCATGCCCCTAGGGTCTATAGAAATCAACGACATGTTGACAGGACTGTAAAATAATTTCGTAAACTTCAATGTTCAAATGTGTTTCATTGTTAAACGTACACAATCTGTTAAATGCTTTGCCTGGAAATTGAAAGAAAAACTTAATTGACGCTGCTCTTCCTTATATGGTTATCTTTAATTTATATTTAATTTGCCGCACCTTAATTTCCGTTCAACTACGACATAGGTTTTAATGTATTACTATGCAATGAAATGTTCATATATATATATATATATATATATATATATATATATATATATATATATATATATATATATATATATATATATATATATATATATATATATATATATATATTCATAAACTATTACGCTCTGCCACTGCGGTATAGAGCACTGTCTTAGCAGATTGATACTCACCGAGTTATATATATATATATATATATATATATATATATATATATATATATATATATATATATATATATATATATATATATTTGTCTGTGTGTATAAAACCTGATCACAGTTATACACTTAATGTTTATGATATCAAAAGAGAGTTTAGAACCTTCTTTGACATTCGTAATGTCTATTATGTTATTTATACTCTTCTCTAACAATTGAAATGTTTGCAATTACATATTAACCCTAAAATGCTAAATACGTTTTACCACCTTGTTTCTTTGTACATTCAAACAGATTCGTACACTGAATAACACATGCTTATAGAGCTTTGTGAATTAATATTGATGTCTAAAGAGATAAAAGTTATACAGATAGGTACTGCTGTTGGCCGCCATCCTGTATACATTGTATATGATTTATGTGTGTATCTTTCAAAGGAAAACATTTGGGAAAACACGTTGTGTAAGAATTATTAACATTATTAAATGAATACATGAATGCTTGAATGACTGAACTGTTTTGTAGAAAATGAATAGAAGCGGACACTCTGAAAGATCGCTTTTATTGTGTACTATCCTAACAGATGTTAAGGCAATTGCTGACCATAGCTAATAACGATCCTACCATAGAAATTTACACGATCAATGTATGTATCATGCCAAAGCGACCATATATTTGCGTTGATCTCAAAATAAAGGGCATTTGGTTCACGCTATGTGAATTCTTTCATACAGTCATGAATTGTTTCATGAAGACAGGAAATGCATTATTTCAACACAATTGCATCTAATTCCGGTTTAATTTTCTTGGTACCAACAACATGTAATAGAGGGACATGTAATTTATAATTTTCAATGGCCAGTTCTCTATATGAGTGACAATGAACAGGAAGTGTGTTCTCATAAACTAATACTTAATGCTATGGAAAGCAATCTATAGGCAGACTAAAATAGACACACACTAAAACCGATGTTCCAATATGTTGACACAAGCTAGCAATAGAAGTTGATATAACTTGTACGCACAGTAGGTTGCGTCGCTGATAGCAAGTTTTCCTCATCAAGTGGTTGTACATTCAACCCCATTCAGTTTTTTAACCATCTTTATTACAGAGCGGTTATATCTACATCGCCAAGGCATTGCTATCTTTCACTTCTACCAATAACAGTATTTTTAGCTCGTGTGTATCTTATTTAGTTGGCAAATGACAAGAAACACATTTCTCTTATTTTGTATGATGGCGCAGACTATTTCTGGATCCAATTATACCACCCTGTATCGTAATACTGTTATGTCAAGAACCGTTGTCAAGACACACGGTCTGAAAACATGGAAAGTTCATTTGTACAGAGATATATCCGTTCCAGTATAGAAAATCAATATTGAAATATGATGCTCCAAATAAATCTTACCTAAGCATTTTACCAGATGACATCCGTACTGGTAAACTTAATTACAATTCTCCTTGTTAACCAACTACATTTGATAATACAACCATATGATAAACACGCGTGCTTGTATGGAAACTCATTAAAAAGCACAACCATCCATTCATCACATTTCCATTTCTTCACTTCGTAGGAAAATAGAATCAATTATTGCCATTATAAAGAATTATTGTGATTACCTATTACTCCACACGGATATATGCGTGACTGGTGAAACAGATGGTCATATTACTGTTCTTTAAATAAACCTTAGATTAACTTTTCTTTAAATAAATAAATAAATAAATATATATACATATATATATACTCTTCATTAGAGTCTCGGGAATACGGAAATACGTCACGAATTAAGTTAGAGCACAGTATTTAATATGGTTTGAGAAAACTCAGGCCAACATAAAATAGACACTATATACTGGGTTTGTGTATCACTTTGAAGTTTTAATGTATCTAAGTTGAATATGTATATGTTTTTGTATGTGACAGGTATAAGTTGGCACACATGAACCATTCTTCTAAGAAAATGTGCATGTTACCATGGCGACCGCCATGTTTTGAACAAACGTAATTTTGTCCTCCAGGAAATTTAACAATGGATACCTGGACAGTAACCTAATGGTTTATAAGGTAGCTTTAACCTGAATTTAATGTAAGGTTTCTGTATATGTTCTATATAACAAACTCTTTAGAGTCTAACAAATAGGGAATTATACGATGGTAGACCTGGAGACTAATAGAAAGAAAGTTATCAACACTTTTTGTAACATGAAGTAATTGGACTCGGACTAACACTGATTGATACTAAAGACTATGTGTCGGTGTCGGATTTTATACTTAATTTTACATCGACTGTGTACATGTTTATGTTGTAATCTGCGCACAAACATCATTATTATCCCCTAAAACGTGTTATATGACATCTGCCGAGAATTTAGCAAATTCTTACAACCCTGTACCCTGGGGCAGCATGAGAAACAAGACAATTGCCTAGAGGTTTATGTACAACTGCAAGCAGAAAGAAAACACAGGGGCCGTTATTCATAAGACTTGAGAATGGTGAAAAGCATGACGAAAGCCTTTAGAATTGATTTAAAAAAAAACCCAGGTCACTGACAGTTCAAATAGACTGTGGAATTATAAGGTGTTGCAAAGCTTCAACCAAACCTGCCATGTAGGTAATGTTTGGCTAACATGGATTATTAAAGTGGTCATATGGCTAAGGATTTGGTTTTATTTGTGATTCTTAATGTATAGAACAATTCTTGTCATGGTTTCCTACTTAAAAGGTGAATATGAAATAACATTGAAAAAGTATGTGTTTGTCACTTAATACAATGCAAAAAGGAAAATATGTAAAATGTTTGTTATTGTACGTACAATGACAAATAATTTATGTTGACTTAATTAGATTCTATTTAAAAAAAAAGATTTTGCATTATATTCTGTTGTGTCTGAGATGTCTGATAAGATATCTTCATATGTTCGTATTCATCAACGTACACAATCCTCAAAATAATATCTTAACTAGTGTATATATGGCTTACATGCGCGATTTCGGATGACTTTTTTTAGCAGTCTAATACCATAATTAATCAACCCAGGAAAGGTTATATTCATCATTCAATTGACAGTTTTCAAATTAAATAATCATATTTGTGATAAAATTGTCTGACCATATAGTCAGGGTTATTGTATATTACTGGGTGTTTTTGTGTTAAAAACATTGGAAGTATGAATAATCAAAGATTGAATGGAGAAGAATGTGGGTAACTAAATAATATGCCTAAATCATATTTAAAAAAGGTACCCATGTACTGCATGTATGTATGTATGTATGTATGTATGTATGTATGTGTGTGTGTATGTATGTATGTATGTATGTATGTATGTATGTATGTATGTGTGCATGCATGCATAAATATATGTATGTATGTATGTATGTATGTATGTATGTATGTATGTATGTATGTATGTATGTATGCATGCATTTGTGTGCGTGTGTTATAATCGCAATAACTATCTATTTTGGTAATAGTTAAACTATACATATAACTCATCACTATTCATAAAACATTTCTGTAATCATGTAACAAATTATTTCCTTCAGGAAACTGAAGATCTGTATGAAGTATTACAGGGATTATAATGTCCTTACAATGTCATAATTATGTCAGATAAAGTGTTGACTTATGAGCATCGAAGGTTCATTATTAATCATCATACATGCTTATTCAAGTACTAATACTTATGAATAACTAAGCAATACGCCATCCGTTGGAATGGTATACCCCGAGGTTTTGACCAGTTGCCGAGAGCATGAGTGGAGTGCGTATATGGAGTCAATTTCTCAAAATCAAGGAGTATACAATTCCCAGTGAGGGGGGGATGTAATGCTTTTATACTATTATAGTATTATTTTTTACACCAAAACATTAAACACATGGGAAAGCAAACTGTACTTGGGAATGGACATAAAGTGCATGACTGTATTGATTGGACCCAGACCCTGATCTATATGTGTTGTCCTTCTGGACGATGTCATAATACGAAGTCAAAGACAATACCATTAAACTTACTGTAATTAATGAATCGTCTGCTGCAGTGCAGCTACATTGCGGCAGTCATGATTGATATAGACAACGTCGATCAAACATTTTCTGATGTCTAGACCAACTAAATCTCTAGATTATTATCAGTTGCACATGAAGAGTAAACACCAAACGGAAGTTACTTTTTTGTAGTACAACTTAAATTTCATGTTATATATATTATATATGTTATTAATAAGATATTCAAAACGTGTACTGCAAAACAATGACTCAAGGAATTACTTACATTATTTTGTGTCTGAGTATTTGTAAATCAGACATTATAGGTGTTTTATTACTTCGACAGTATCTCTGGACTTTGCAGCTACTGTATCAAAGACTTTGCTTGTGTACATTGAATGAATAAATACAGTTCTCTCGCTCTTGATAGATCATGAAACAATCTCTTCTCATTAAAAATACTATTAAAGTGTAATGTATCCCTTGTCAAAATGCCCGCAAACTACAATACACAATATGTGAAATATTCATAATGTTAGTGTAGGTATTTGAATCGTTCGATGTTGAAATTCCGAACAAAAGTCCAGATTTCTTATTGATAAAAACATTTCTAGACAAAGTCCAGTTCGATGTATTTTTGCCTTGAGTAAACTACTATTGAGTGTTTTCTATCAACGTAAACATGATTTTGTTAATAACATACCACTTCGATAACTTGCGCTTAATTTTGATATCATATCCCTGCTGCACTTGCTAGGTATTCGTATACATTGGACATTTCCTACTAAAGTTGATGGGAAAACGTGTTGATCACACAGCATTCACTACAATTTACCGCAGTCCCTTTGCCTTGAACCCGTTGTATTTCAACTTAAGTTGAATAAGTTACTACGACAAAAATGTTGCTTGCCAGTTCGTTGATTTACAAGGACCTGGGTGAGAGTAATGGCGTCTACCTATTGAAAAAAACAGGCAAAGTCCTTGTAACTGAATGGGAATGCGTCACTGCAATCTATTTGCGTACATGCTCTGTCATCCATCAGAGAATGTCTGGATACATTTCACTATTACGAAGTCTTTTTGTAATTTGACATACACCATACGCTCGAAACGAATAAAGGACTGATATTTGACCCATTTACCTATA
The DNA here is from genome assembly GCF_964340395.1 of Glandiceps talaboti. Classification (NCBI taxonomy): domain Eukaryota; kingdom Metazoa; phylum Hemichordata; class Enteropneusta; family Spengelidae; genus Glandiceps; species Glandiceps talaboti. The sequence continues at coordinate 19,696,793 of NC_135549.1, forward strand.
AAGTTTGAACTGTGTCTTTATCAATTATCAAATGCTTCATTCTCATAAAAACATTTAAATTGGATGATATATATTGAATAGCATATATATTTTGTTGAACGTGTTTCAACTTGTTATTTTCCATAAAGAAGGGTAATGTAATAGGTTTAACTGTGCGTACACGTGCTGTTTGGCTTTATGTCTGTCTGTCTGTCTGTCTGTCTGTCTGTCTGTCTGTCTGTCTGTCTGTCTGTATGTACCGGAGTTTTCCGAAAACTAGCCCTGGGCCACTATTCAGAAAATCAGCAAATTCGGAACCACAACAGAGGAACTAAATAGAAGCTCAGGGCGATTATTTGGCAGTCAACACTCAACAGCCATGTGGCTATATCATTACTAATGGGGACATACCAGTTTAGGGACACAACAATTAGGAAGACAAGAATAATACTTTCATTTTATAATAATTCAAATATATCAAATGAAACATTTCATTTGCTATCATTCTATCAGCATTGATTGTATTGTTGCGTCGATGCCTCAAAAATAACCATTACAAATAGAATAGAATTGTCAATTGACTGAAACCAAGCATGTCAACTTTATATTTATTATTATAAAGTGGATATTGTTCAACTAAAAATAGTGTACGTCTGAATATACAGATTCATAGGCAAGATTCAATGTTTCACATTAGCGGGACTTGGGACCACTAATTTTTTTAGCAGGACCACTGCATTTTTTTCATCACTGGTCCGGGGACCACCAGTTCACAAAATGATTTGTTCACCCTGGATAAACTTGACATTAGCCTTGTACCGATCGTTAAATCTCCATGAACTCATTTATACATGACATTACACATTACTTCAACTCTCACTCGATGTAATTCACTTTGTGTGCACACTCACCATGCAAATTACCCTGACCTCTTTTTAGACTCAGTGTGTCGCATTGACAGTGACGTCTGCGGGTCTCCATGAGTCATCTGCCGACTTGTTGATCGATCTCAGCACAAAGGTGTATGTACCTACCTTCACGATCACATTCTCCTCGTGTAAAAAAACATCCATTTTTATTGGCACTCTAAGTTTATGGTTTTTTTCAACGGAACATTCGAACTAAATAAAAACTAACGTTACCAATATAACAAGGCAAAATTCTTGCCGTAGTGAGTCTGTAAAACCCATTAGACGCCAACCTGCCAAATGATCGCCCATGGGCAACTTTTCGGATGGGCTTGTTTTCGGAAAACTCCGGTATATCTGTCTGTCTGTCTGTCTGTCTGTCTGTCTGTCTGTCTGTGTCTCTACGTATATGTGTATGTAACTACACACGCACGCATGCACATGTAACGTATGTATATATTCTATGTATTTATGTACACTATTTATGTCTATCTGTCTGCCTGTACGTACGTGCGTACATGTATGTATGTATGTATGTATGTATGTATGTATGTGCTGAGAACCTATATAGCGTGCATTTAATAACGTGCAAACAAATAAATCCGATTTGTAATATTCGAGAAACATACTGAACAGATGGTTTTAATATAAAAAGGCTTTTGAATTATTTTCTGTGGTACTTTTACTTCTATTCTAACTATTTTTAAATATTGTAATGTGTTAATTATGAAGGGAAGTCGGCTGTAATGTAGCGTAACCGCAGGAAATCGCTGTGATGATGATTGTATCAGTTATAGTCTGTAGAGAGCAACTTGCAAACATCTATTGTCCAGTATTTCACATTTAATTTATGTTTTGGCTATTAGAACGACGCATCCATTTATACCGATATAGTGTATATGTATATTATCTGTATTGCTAGGAAACTGGTTTGTATACTGACTTGTATTATACACTAGATCACCAAATCGGTACCACATACATTACCTGAACACTTCCACAATGATACTTGTCAGAATTTACATTTTTCCCTTCTGCTCATGATTATATTCGACATTTCCACTTTGACATTTTGATTGTGACTTCGCCTACACAATTCCTGCACCCAATTTGCAGTGGTGTCATCTATCCCTCATGATTGTAATACCCGATTACTACTCAGAAATTATCGTCTGGCGCTAATAAATCTTACTAGTAATGCTACATGTTATTGTCTGGCCCAACGAATGTAATACTAAAATTGCTACATTGTATCGCTGGACTGACAAATATCTTACTAACATTGGTACATTGTATCATCTGTATCGACACAAATCTTACCAACATTGCTACATTTTTGTTAGGCGGGACAACAATCTTGTTATCACTGCTTCTTACGATCGGCTTGCCGGACAAACATGAGCTACTATAATATTACCAGATCGTCATTAAACTATATACATTGTATTGTTTACATTTCCAGACGTGTCAGTGGATTAAAATGTACCAATTGCATTGAACGTTTGTCATGCAACATGTAGCGACTGTTTATAGGATATGTTTGAAGTCATAAATAAAACGTAGCAAAGTTGATAAGATTTTGGTCGATGATGACAAGTTTTTTCTAATTTCAACTGACATCCATGATTGTATTTTTCCACTATGTCATATCTGGAAGATTACGTATTTATATAACTGCTAAAATTGACAACACATGTAATATCACTCAAATCAACAGCACGTTCAGAATAGATGGTAATATTAATAACTCCATTATTAACTTCATACCTGGATGATTATGTACATTATCACATAAGCACGTGCATATCTTCTACTGTGTGACGTCAAACAGGGCAGATCAAAAAAGCATATCACCCCTGTTCTACCGAACCTTTTTCTCACCTGTTCGACGGTTTACGCTACGATCAAGTTATCGTAATAATTATGTACTTTCAAACAGTAAATGCACACATTACTTTACATACATCATTGGGTGGCATGAGTCAGCTACGTAGAGCTACTTTTATGTTTATTGAACATATTTTATTTTATCTAAAAATCATAAAGATTGTCGATAACAATTTGTATATAGGCTCGCAGCCGGTACGATTTTCCATCGAGCTTAAAGATCCGAAGGTAATCCTGAGCTAATATAATTAAAATTTCGGAACAAAATTCAGACAAAGTTTACTTACGTTTTAAAGCAAATTTGATATAACATGTACATCGCTAGTTTATTTTTTATAACCGAAAAATTTGGTCGAGAACCCACGGCACAGTGTAATCTGCACTTAAGGTTGACCTCGCAACAGGTCACGAGATTACGTAATTTGCATAGCTATCGGACGCCACTTTTGATACGCGATGAAGAATAAAGTGTGATGAAACGATGCAGTATTCATGCAATTCGATTCAAAATGGAGGAAAAAAATGTGGAGAAACTTAATTATCTGATAAATATATAATCCTGTAGTGTAGTGGTTAGCGCACAGGATTAGCAGTCGGGAGGTCACGGGTCGAATCCCACTGGAAACAGGGGATTTTTCTGTGAACGACTCAAACCCAGGGTGAGTGTTCTACAGACTCGATGGGTAGGCTGTAGGCTGTATCACGAACTTGGGGGGAATCGTGGAGAAATGACTCGAAAAGTCGGGGACGATTACTCACACGGAGCCCTGTATTTGTCTGCAGCAAATCGCTGGGAGAATTCCCAGCACAAAAATTAAAAACAAAAACAAAAACAAAACAAAAACAAAACAAAACAACACATTGATTTCATGGGATTATACATAATGATATGGATATATCTAATGTTCTTTGTTTCTTGAAAGTATAGAATAAGGTAGTTCAATACGATGACGATGTACACTGGCGGTGCAATGATTAAATCATCAACATTAGGTCTAATAAAAAACAAATATGTGGTTCCGGTTACGCCCGATTTTAGAATATATGGGGTAGTTAGATATTTTATTTTATTTTATTTTATTATATTTTATTTATATTTATATTTTATTTTATTTTAATTATATTTTTCTCTGTGTGAGTGCCTGGTGCAGGTTTTCCATTGTTTTTCAAATGGTATCTGCCTTGTTTATTTCTGTCTATCAGATGTACAACCATTACAGATTGGAAGGACAGTTTTAGAGTGTCTTTTTAAGAGGATGGCAGTTTTCGCCTCCACTATTTCTCGTGAGACTTCACAATTTTTGAGATTTTTATTTGTTTTTCTCGAATGCGTAAAGAAGAAGTTTAGGGACGGCAGTGAAAAGCTATGTGGGATCGGGTAACCGGAACCAAACAATTATTTTTTTTAGGCCCTCATCAAAACTTATTAGACTTCCGCTATGTGCTTACATTCACGATCCAATCTGATGAATTGACGAGATATTGCCAATTCTATGACCACTGTCAGTAATTGTGACAGACACGTACTGCAACATTCCTTGCCAGAAAGTAATTTGATGTAGAGAGTCTGTCTGATTAGGTTAGCCTTATAGCTATCTTAGTGTATGTGTGTAGTTCACATCAGATTATTATCGTCCCGAATTCTCTAAATCTATACCTGTAATGCTACTTAACGGGTGATGAAATGAGCCATGGTAGATTGTAAAAGGCAATGGAATGCACATCTTTCAAAGTTGCATATAACTCATGTGGTCTCAATTAGGGATGTTGATTGATGTACGCTATCACCAGCGATTGACACATAATTACCCAATGCTACTGTTTATTTAAATTGTGGGAGGCAAATTTATTGTTTCCGTAATGCCTGGCGTTTATAAGATAAATACTATATGTAGTTTGCTATGTTATAAGAACATATATATAATGTCTATGTCAGCACGACAGGTGTTCACTAATTGCTACTTAAATGAATACCAGTCACCCCATCTCCTTCACCGCACACAACATGCATCATTGATTATATCGAATATACACTCAGGACCGAATCAGTGATTGTATCCAGTGAATGTGACCGTCGATAACATTACCGTGATACATACATACATACATACATACATACATACAGAACATACATACATACATACACCATCGCCATATAAAAGTAGGCCTTAAATGATGAAGTGTAACACAGATAGTAAGTACAAATTTTAACAAAGCACTATAAAGTAAAAAGGAGAGGAAATGTATTAACTGATTTATTAAATTTTTAATCTTGTTCGATTCAAAATAAGGCCTGGTTAATCCCTGAGACAGATGGTTTACGATAGTTGTAACTATTCATCAGCTTCCTATTTCATGCTTTCATTTGGCAGGCAATCCCTCACATTAATGTAATACAATATATCGTAGCTTAGTCTATTACGCTGTCTATTAATCAATTGTATCCCAATTTATCGTTCACAAGCTAGCCTGGTATTTATGAACCTTTGGATATAAGACGCAGTGTATAAAGATTTATTTTCTTTGATGTTCTTGTCTTAATAAAGTGACTTGATAAATGTATTAATTCAATGTTATTTGTACTCTTCCATCTGTACATTAGTGATACAATCCACGGTTGTATGTTCTCATCACGTAATTTAGAGACATAATTCAGCATTTGTTTTAACGCATCAATTACAAGCAACACGTAAAGAATGTGGCCGGGTGTATAGGGCCTTCTTGAGCTTTTCCTACGATCATTGAATCGTATATGAAAAATTGTAAATATTTTCCTTTTTTGAGTGCTTGAAAATGTTTTATCCTTTCGTCATTCATTGACCCGATTTTATAGTACATTTAAAACGTGATCATAAGGAACCTATTCCGTGCGTTGAGTAACGGCTGCCATTTATATGACAAGTAAGGACATTATTTTTTTGAAATGAAAATCTTTGTACTTTCGGTGAACTGAAAGGATGAATCATGGAGAGAATATGTTACCATGGAAAACATGACACGTGACCAATTATGCATGTTCTTGGGTGTCGAGTTAGATTGTCACGTTGTCATTCAAACTGGTTTGTAAACTCCAATGTACACATAACACATGTTTGCCGTAACATTTACATAGAACATGTTGTCTTTTACTTGTTAATTGTCTTAGATAAAGTCAATACTCAACCTATATATTAAAGACATAAAACAAAACTATTGTCACATATATATTATATGCAGGTTTGCTTCACATCTAAACACTAAGTGTATATGAGTTATTAATTGCCTCACCTAATACCAATGTTTGATATACGTTCAAATCTAAAGAATAACAACTATTATGGAATGGAGGTAATATGTTTTCTATCACTATTGTGTATTTATAATTTACTACTTACACAATCAAATTATAGTGTTACATGTTATGTAAGTAATAAGGAATATTTATGGAGAGCCTAATCTCTGTAAGCAGAGGAAGTGTAATGTTGTGAATCCTGATCTTTGGAATTTTCTTTATAGTAACATAAAAATCAGCTCAGAAGCCCAGACAAAAAAGCAGCAATATTACAGTTGACGTAAACTGGTCAGTGACGAAGTGCTAAACATAAACACCAAGTCAAGCTGACAAATTTCCAATACATTTACATATAAATTACATCAACTAAATTACAAGAGACTTGTAGGTGAGGTAACGTTTTCCATCACTTTGACGCATATGTATATTAAATTACGAAGGTCTGAGACACACACATAGTCAGCTTAATAATAATAATAATAATAATATATATATATATATATATATATATATATATATATATATATATATATGTATAGTTTTGATAGTTCTGGAACTCTTTCTTGGTTGTAACTCGGAGTTTCACGCTTAGTGCGATCATCAGACAAGGTTGTCTGATGATCGCACTAAGCGTGAAACTCCGAGTTACAACCAAGAAAGAGCTCCAGAACTATTAAAACTATTGCGCTCTGCCACTGCGGTATAGAGCACTGTCTTAGCAGATTGATACTCACCGAGTTATATATATATATATATATATATATATATATATATATATATATATATATATATATATATATATATATATATATATATATATATATATATACATATATATATATATATATATATATATATATATATATATATATATACATCTGTGTGTGTGTGTGTGTGTGTGTGTGACATTTGTAATCGAAGGCCTCAACATCGTTTCTTACGAAAATAATTAATCTAGTACTTTGTATTTCCAAATAACGATGCAAATAATACTCGGGGAATGAAGTCACAAAATTTAAGAACGGGCCTGATGGTGTTAAGTGAAACACAACTATTGTGTTAGCTGCATAACTATATAGTAGGTTGACATACTGTTAGTGTGAAGGCACAAGTGCACAAGTATACAAACATTCCTTCACAACCGATTTCCTTTTACCCCAATTTCTTAACATTAGACAAATTACGCAACGTTTTAATTAAAGTGTTTAACTCAATGTAACAGTTTAAATCATACATGGCGTCTAGAACATATTTCCATTAATTCGTCAAACCAATTCTTCACACACACATTGCTGTATACCAACATTGAACTGTTTAGTTACAACGAAAGCTTTAAACTATACAAGAGTTCGGGTAATGACTTTTTCTCACGCATGTGACACAATTAGTATAAGTAGTTCAGATAGAGTGTACTCTGAAGTGTGTAACTAACTGACCTCTTTTTTTTATAGCCGTCTGATATAGGAACTTGTCATATTGTCAAGAAGGATTGAGATGATTTTACTTTCATGAAGATCCTTACCCATGTATGCTAAGTTTCGATCTTGAGTCGCGAAGCAAACAATACCTTCACGTCGTCTACTGTCTCCCTGTCCATTACAGTGCTATTCTTGTATCTTAATCACTGCGTCACATACTTCGTTTCAGTAGGTTAGAGATAATTAACCAGGTTAGACCGAGCTAAGATCAATAACCTACCGACGATATCGACGTAATGGACTTTAATGTAATGATTGCAGCTGTAAACTTACATTGTCATATCGGTTTGAGCAGACAATCTAGAGTATATTTAGATAATAAGAACAAAATCATGTAATCGTATCAGTCACAGTACGTGTACAACATCAAATTCTTATTAATATTATTTATGTTCATGTTCCCTCTTTTGAAGGATATGGATTTGATATAATTATAGTTTTAATAATTGATAATAATTTTAAAGGTTAAACAGCTGTTCTGAAACCGAAATTGTTTTTACAATTAAAATCCCTAGCTGTCATGTTAAGTCTTTCCGATTATCATCATACATTTTATAAACGAGGAGTAGTTAGGAAATCAATCCATGAGTCAAAGTTCTAGATTAGATTTACAATCAAGACGTTACAAGTTCAAAATGACATCAAAGAGTATGTAAACCTTTTATATCATTATAATAATAATAACTTTATTCGTCATGTCGATCATGAAATTTTCGTTGCATTGACAGAAAATAGACAAACTACATATCCACACAGTTTACATTAATTAAATACATAATCCATGAAAATTAAAGTTAGGATTACAATACATATAAATACATACATACATACATACATACAGTAGCGGTTACATGTTATTTATGAGATGAATAGATCTTGGAACAAAGCTATACTTAAATCTGTTTGTACGTGCACGTGGTACTCTGAGGCGACGACCACTTGGTAGATATTCATATTCTGTATGTAGTGGATGTGTTGAATCTTTGATAATTTTTGTAGCAGTCTTAAACGATTTGAGTTTATACAATGTAGAGTTATCAGATAGTTCGTAGAATTCATTACTAACTAATTTTCTGCATATGTTCCTAGGACGGTTTAGATCGTGTTTAAGATAGGTAGGCAGCATATCATAGAATGCAATGTTCGCATAACTGAGGACTGTATAAATAGTTGAATTGTAGAACAAAGAAATGACATTCGAGCTAACATTTAATTTCCTCATGGACCTTGCAAAATACAACCTTTTATTTGCTTTTTTGAGCTGATTGTCCACATGTTGAGCAAAGGACAATTTATCATCAACCATACAGCCAAGATATCTATATACTGATGTTCTTTCGACTTGCATATTGTTAATTTCAACAGGTTGTTTTTCTGCTTTATTCCGTCGGAAGTCAAAAATTAATTCTTTTGTTTTTGGCACATTAAGATCAAGGTAGTTATCTTTACACCAGGTGTTGACAAACTCGATACACTCCACATACTCACTGTCATCATCATTTGATATAAATCCGACAACAGCTGTATCATCTGCATATTTCTCAATCATCGCGCCATTAGTGTCCCATGCCAAATCATTTGTGTAAAGTACAAACAGAACTGGTGACAGCACACAGCCCTGTGGTGCACCTATATTAACTGTTATTATGTCGGATACACCATACTTAGTGCGGACATATTGTGATCTTTCGGTGAGGTAATCTAAGATCCATAATTTCAAGTATGCCGGTACATTGAGTTCATTCAGTTTATTAAGCATTAGATGTGGCTGAATAGTGTTGAATGCTGAGGAATAATCGATAAATAGAACTCTAGCTGTATTCGATGACTTGGCGTCTAGATGCTTAGTAAGACGATGTATTAAAGTACAAATTGCGTTCAAGACATTTAGACAGAATAGATGTGAGGGTTACAGGTCTAAGGTCATTGATAACCTGTGGTAGATCTTTCTTTGGAACAGGTACTATCTCACCAATCTTCCAAGATGATGGATATGTGCATGTTGGCAACGATAGCTCAAATATATAATGGATTATATAAAATAAACTATCCTTACACTGTTTTAAGAGATTTCCACTTAGTTTGTCTGGACCTGGTGCTTTGTTCACCTTAATTCCTTTGAGCACTTTACGAACATGTTCTTCGGGTAGCACGAAAGCCTCTTCATCTACAGTCCCTACTAATTGTTCCTTGATGTAGTTCTGCTCATTTCGAAAATCAGTGTTGTCAAAGCGGGCATAGAATCGATTTAGACGCTCTACTGCACCAGGTTCAGTCAAAATAGCCGGATCTCTACGTTTCTGACCCATTATATATGTTTATGGCTGACTCTCATATCCTAAACAGCAAGTACCACCTATAAATCTTTATAAATACGCAAAAGACCACATTTGTGGCAAAATTGGTTATGTCACCATGGCAGTTTTAATGTCCAACAATATCTCAGAAAAATACAACAGCAAAGACTTTCCTCACCCAGAAAAATCCCTTATTCGTTAGGATAATCACTATCAGCCAACCCACTTTACAATAATCGGACAAGGTCAAAGGTTACAGTTGGCAAAAGATCAGGTTGAAAAGGATGGTATTGTAACTGTGTTTCAGGTCAAAGGTCACTGAAACACAGTTGGACAAATTAGACATATGTATGAGTGACAAAGTTCAAGATACTTCTGACTTTATATTGGTTAGGAAATGTTTAACCTTAGGCACTTACTGTATATGAAACGAGGTGCTTATAGGTGGGAGGGATGGGTTTGAAGAGCAAATTCTTTAGATTAATATTTAATCTTCCTTTATAGATGTACTGCGGAAAATATAAACTCCTTTAATTTTTTCCATTTGACAAAGATGAAAAATATTCCTTTTGAAGTTCAGAGAAAATATTGGTAGGCATCATATAACAATGAGTCAACTGTATTACAGGTTGATTAGTATCAGAAATAGAAATAAATGGAATGTGCTTTGAACACTGTTCTGATTTCTAGATGGGAATAAATGCGTGTTATACATAATCAACGGAAAATAAGTGGTCTACTTAATGTCAATTTAAGGTGACTAAGAGCCTTTTGAACACTGACGCCAAAAGGAGAGGTTTAATCTCTATTGGAAACTCAATTTCCTTCAAATAATTTGTTAAGACTTCCCCACCATTGTCATTAATGCATGGAGACATTATATAAGGTGGCAGGTGCCATCATTTAGAATAATGCAATGCGCCAGTCTGACCACATCGCCATGTGAGGTCTGCAGTAAGCTATACCCTTACTATCCATTAACATACCATCTTCGGGGTTATCTTTACTCATTTTACAACTGGGTTCACTTATTGTTTTCTTTTGTATCGCTGATACTTCATACATTTGCTGGATCGAACGATCGCTGTATTTTTTTGGTATTCGCCATGCCATTCATGATTCAGCATCAGTCCCATGAAAGTGAGTAATGGAAGTAATGTTCACAAGCTATCGTTATTTATGAAATGATAAAAGTACTAAAATGTGCTGTGACCCAAACATTTTAATTCCACATTATCATGTTATATGTACCTTTATTATCGTTCTAAATATGGGTAGTGTGACTGCTACGACCTTGGGCAGCTAATGACAGTCATCTAATAGATGAATCTATGTATTAAATTGAAATCGAGACTTCCTGAAGGAAACATTCTATTAACAAATTGAATAGGAAATACTCCGTCGTGAATGCGATCAGTTTTCTTTCAGCAAAGAAGTAATTTATATTGAATTTTGCAAAATATTGGACAAAACCGGTTTTGCTAAAGTTTTGTCTACGAAACAAAAATTCTTATTTGGAATTACTGTGCGGAAGACTTGTGCAAAGCTGTACTAAATAGTAATATCCCATCCGTACCTTTGATCCTATGCATATGCAAATGTTGTCTCCTTAAAGGAAGGAATTACTCACCAAACATGTCCGTTACAAAAGTTCCAGGTGCTGGTAAAAGAGGGATATTGCATAATTCATTACGTCATGGATCCAGAAGTATTGCCATTTGTCATTTGATGAAGCTGTATTGGTGCACAAACTGCGAGCCTAAATGATCAATATCAATACATGGTTTATAAATGACTTGTATATCGCAAGCTCCTAGGCAGCACTACCGAAAACCATCGTCTATAACTCTGCTATCAGTAACGGTCATGTTGGATTTTCACTGCACTCGGTAAATAAAAAAAAAAGCATAACCATGCACGTTGCGCAGTTGTCAGATAACCTAGCATTAACTCATAAGCTTGGAGAAGGTATATACTTGATACAAATGTACGTGTGTATGGTTTACATGCCGTTAAAGCAGGAAAGTGCGGGGTTATTAGGCTGAAGGTGCGGTTTCTGTGGTTACACTATGTTGTGATGCATTGATGCATGGCACCAACTTGCTAATAAGTCATCGCTAACTTGTAACCAATTAGAAAACAAAACAAAAACAATTGTCGCCGCTAATAACAGTCACGTGGTACGTTTGGCGGTGTCGATGTGTAGGAGCTTGCTCCGTCAATTGTAACATATTTGTTATGCTTGTCAGTATTGTCACATATGCCTAGAGGTGTTCTTGAATTTGTATTAGATCAATGATCAATATGTAAGATTTATGTTAAAGATGAAAATACCCGATTGAATCGGTATACTATAAAAGGTTTACCGTGACTTATCACTGTAAGCGATGCAGCACAACGATTCAGCATTTGAAAAACAAGAATAGAGACGTAGCTACTACAAATTGATACCTCAAGTTATTTGTCATTTTACTAATTCTTTACAATACGTGTATTTATTTTAAAATGTTATAACGAGTAGTGCTTTTTGGTCATTCACAGAAAATTAAATTTTAATTCAATTGATTTAGCTGGATTTGTTTCATCACGTATGGTACTTATGTACAGTTGATGTTCATTGTAGTATTGCTGAACATGGCTGTACGTTTTAGCTATTTCACATTTACACCTTAAATTCAGAGAATTGCCTATGAAAGAATGTATGTTTCTAGCTGTTCTAATATCCACGAAAAACCTTGATATTGGAATTTATAATTGATATCTTTGATGTTCATGCACACAATAAAATAGCATCATAGAATAATATACCCCCCCACCACACACACACACACACACACACACACACACACACACACACACACACACACACACACACACACAACAGGTTTGAAATAATGCACAATTTCAAAGATGGTTCGAGTTAGGCATTCGACCATATGGCATTGGTTTAATTGGGAATACCATCACAAAGGCGTACTGTGTAGTAATAGTGACTGTACTTTTTGTGTTTGTGTCCAGGATATGGAGGGATGCCTTCTGGTAAACAACTGTACTGTAACGTAAGTTATATGCATTTAATGAAAGAAGTTCAGTTTGTAATTGCTTTCAAATGGCATACACATGCAGTCACTAAGAGAAGAGACATGCTTACCTTGTATCTAGAATTGTCTTGTACAAGTAACCTTTGGTGTATGGTTCGAAAGGTTACAAACTATTATTGTCATGCGATAATTACTGTCAATGAATGGCAGATTGGAACTTGATTCAATACAAAGAGAACCCGTGACATTCCCTAACAACTGCTCTCCCACCTAATTTATCCTATTACACTTCTGTCAATGATTGTGTCTGACACACAATCAAATACGTCAGAAAGCCGTGAAATGCATGACCTTAAACGTTTTGATTTCTGAACAAACAAGGTAGGGATGTCAGCAATACTCTTTTACGTTATATTTCATGAATATTCGGAGTGAATGTATTGTCAAACATTATTTAATCATATCATTTTAGGCATTCTCACTTTCAGATAGAGCCTGTGAGGGTTATTAAAATGGACACCCCCTGTTCGACCGTACAACATCATTTCTCTATATGGCATGCAATGTCTGTCTTCCTTTAAATTTAACAAAAAAAGTAACATACTATAGGTACTCTATGGACGTCACGTTTTCTCACGACATGAATCTAATGTGACCGACTGGTAGAGTATTTGTCATAATACTTTCATAACTGAAAAAATGATTACATAGAGACTTCATTAAAGTGTCCATCACCAATGCTGTCAGATGCAAGCTTTCATTTAAGACAGTTTCCCTTGATTCCAGGTTCAGTTGTCAAAATCAACCATATTGCAGACGATTTTCAGTATACTAGACAGAGTGTGGCCAATTGACTTGTTTGTATAAGTGTTGCAGAGCAAGATAAATGCCCATTTGTATAGTTTGTGGGACTCACTATTTGTACACAGATGTAAGCACCCTAACATATAGCGATTTCATTCAAGCGACTACTCCTACTACAAGAATTGACGTTTTTGCTGGTAGAGGTTCATGTGGCATTGACATTGAGGGTCAATGACAGCATAGCAACCATATGTTTCCATAGGAATTTTTACGAATAACAAACATTAAAGCGACTATCAAAGTCAAAGCGACTATGTTCAATTAATCTTACAAGTCTTTGACCTTGACACTTACCTCCATCGTCATATCAGATTCTATTTATTTTCGATATATATACTCCTGGAATGTGTGATAATTATATGTGGTCAAATACTTTCAAAGTCTGTGCAAAGGTGATGCAGGACAATGGTCGTACCCATATGCATATGTTGTGGTGAATATATCGCGTTTAGCTGAATGGTGGCCATAGATCTTGTACAATTACATCGCTTGTAAAATAATTGAGGAAACAGAAATGAAATGGAAGTTTAATTATAGTCTCTACCCCATATCATCGAATATGACGTTTTTGTTATTATCTTTAAATGTGACCTTGACCTTGACCGTCACGTACAAAATCTGAAGGAAACACTCTTTTCAACTGTAGTCATCATACTTATATTACTAAAATAATCCAAGGGAGGGTGTATTTATAGAATTATTCCACATTGCATTATGGTCAACACAATCTGCTACAAGCATTGAACAGGGAAATGCCGTGTATGTGCTTAGTTGTTACTTGTTGAATATTTCTTTCATCACTAATATTATAACGATTATACACATTCGATGCGCTTCAGAAAAGCAATAACTTGAATCCAATTAAATTGTTTGAATGACTTCTCCTGTACTAATGAATCACCGTTTATCAAATTTGATTCTAAATTAAGATTCATTAAATCACCCACTTTCTATATATATATATATATATATATATATATATATATATATATATGATTACTTGTGAACATTTTGAAAATTGCCTTCAAAATCGAGAGACTATAATGTAAGCACAGTTATAATCTATATGCTTCACATACGTTGCTGAATCATGTTGACGACTGTACAGCCAATGAAATTTGAAATACTGTGCAGGCTGGCAAATGACAATTTAGTAGTCTAAGGATTTTGATTTAATGTCAGTCTAATCATATCTTCAATTAATGTCTACAAATAAAGACATGAGTTAAACATAATTGGAAACACTGACGTGAGGTTAGAATTGCCATGCACTCTTTAATTCAGTTGCGGCTAGAGTTCGTAGAGACGAAACTCTTTTGGTTGTTGGATTTACTTCATTTATGTAAATTTGCACTCATAAATTCGATGGTGCAGCGAATATTGTATAAACACAATACACACACCACGCACACTTATATCTATATATCTATATCTATCTATATATATATATATATATATATATATATATATCTATATATATATATATATATATATATATATATATATATATATATATATATATATATATGTGTGTGTTTGCATATACACTATGTATGTATATGTATATGTATGTATGTATATATATTTATATATATATATATATGTATATATATATATATATATATATATATATATATATATATATATATATATATATATATATGCCAAATTTTCACATTAGTTATCACTAATATTGTGATTAACTATCATTGTATTTTCTAATTTAAAAGCAATGATGTAATCCAGTAATGGAATCCTTAAATTAGCCCTTTAGATGTCGACACTTATATACACTCGAATAATCAATTCTAATGGAAATATGACTTGATCAGCTTTCCGTAAAACTACATGTTGTTTTATTCCATAGCGCTGAACATTGAAAACAACTTCTTTAAATCTATAAACTGGCTGCTATAAAGTATTATATATAAAGCAATGCAAAGCTTAGGATAACGTTATTCCCCGAAGCACGCTCGAACGACCGCAAAGTTATATTCATTGGTAACATATATACGGCGCCATCGAATTGAA
This sequence comes from Glandiceps talaboti, assembly GCF_964340395.1. NCBI lineage: Eukaryota > Metazoa > Hemichordata > Enteropneusta > Spengelidae > Glandiceps > Glandiceps talaboti. The sequence goes on from NC_135549.1 coordinate 19,712,549, forward strand.
CAATGTGTGGCATCTTCTCCCAAATCTGAAGGAAACACTTATCCTGAACAAATACATCGCGTTTGAAATGGTCTCACATTCACGTGATATTTTTAACGTAATGAACGTTTTTAGTAACATTCATCATCCGTGCATATATTCTTTTCGAAGGCCATTAATCATTAATGGTTTCTTAAATGCACCTTTTTATGTATTGTTTAATGCCGGCAATATATATAATTTATCCAACAAAATTTCGCTTCAAATTATCTATCAACTTTCCAAAGATTTCTTTTCATGACTCCATATTTTTTTCAAGATTTTTTTTAATACTCATTCTTCATTGAAGCAAGAGAATATGAAACATATCTCATTCCTGTCAATTTCTATTAAAATACTTAACTACACGTTATAGCTTAATGTAAGCTAAAAATGACTAACTGATGCAACATCACGATTCGGCATCTTTGAAAGAGAACAAATTGCTATCCAGTAGCACCTTTGAATACACGCTAATCATTTCCCACTCTTTTAATTCTTTAAGACACTCTTAGAGTTTGATCAAATTAATTCAACGATACGCGTTAGTCACGCGTTGAATTTTAGATTGTATGTGTAATTGTTCTGCAAACAAATTTTGTTTGGTAATGCATATCGGATTATACTTGTATACTTGTATTAAATGTCTCATTTTATTCCAAATTGAATGCATATTTCAAATAGATAATTCATTAATTATGATAAGTCTTTTAGTCACATATCCCCAAACTAAAACTAAATATTAGAATATTAGTGTACATTTAGGGCTGCACAGCAGGAGCTGTCACAGGACATCAATATATCAAAAATATAACATGTATGTGTTACATAGCTTTTGCTTATTAAACAAGTTATATCTAGCTAGAATTCACATTTAAGTCAGAATTGGTTTGGATAATGAGCATGTACAAATAACAGAATGTGGCGCCCGATAATTGTCATGTACACTGCGCTTATATGCTATGCTTGATTTGAAAACTTGAAGAAATGCAATTTCTGAATTGACTCTGATAGTTACAGTAATACTGACATTAAAGGCATCATTTAAATGGATTCCTTTTATGTATTTTACTTGATTTAAAGACTATTATTTAGTTGAAATATGTGTTAGCGCAAACATACACCATGTACACAAATACCACTTCATAACCTTCGTAAACAATTTGAAAGATATCACCTGTACAAGATGTTTGGATTACCCAAGACTGCTTAATTATGAAAGCGTGTACCTAGTCAATTATAATACGGTATATTTTGCTAGTTCATCATCTTGTTTCAAAGGAAAACAAGTATCGAACGGTCAGTTCGGATTATAAACCCTCTTGCTATTTCCAAAAATTGGCGTACAGGAAGGCTTGGACAATCTGGCGGTCACGGAAACTAATGATGTACCGTCTTCCATCTTGCTGTACTTGTACTACGGTATCACTGGGGAATAGTTTAGGGTGTAAACTGTTTCAAATTTTTGTTTCGACTACCATCGTTATTATCGAATTAGTACACATTGAAGTGGGTACGTCGGGCAGATTTCATTTGCTTTTTCATGGTTGTTGTGGCTCTGCAGTTGTTATGTTTGTATTTCCCCACATATCTGCAGACTGCATGGGCTGGACAAACACAAAAAAGGTCGACGCTCGGGTATTTAAGTGATGCGCGCGCTGACCAGAATGTTTTTTTTACCTTATAATCAAATCTAATGTGCATTCTCTGCGATATCAACGTAACTCTTACCAGATGCAAACTAACAAATGAAGTTATGTCAACAAGCTTTGTCAAAAATGGGACCTATGTTGCAATCAATTTATGTACCCAAGTCAGTTTTAATTTGAAGCTTGCATTCTTAAAATGTTGACTAATTACATGAAAATTATACATTTTGCAAATTAATCGTTAAAATTATAAGCTACGTTATCGGCCGTTTGAGCTTTGTTATCATCATTTTTTAGGGTGTACCGAATTGCATTACATTTGAACTTGAATTCTTAAAGTGGCCATATGGATGAGAATTTGGTATTTATTTTGGATTTTTATTTGATAAAACAGCTTCACTATGTTTTTCTACTTGAAAAAATAATGTGAAATAACATATACCAAGTCCATGTTCACATCTCAATAAACGGCAAAACATTAAACAATGTGTAAAATGTTTGTTATTGTACATACAATAACACACTTTTTACACTTTTTGCATCTTTTTGCAATGTATTGAGTTATGAACATGGACTTGGTATATGTTATTTCACATTATTTTTCAAGTAGAAAAACATAGTGAAGCTGTTTTATCAAATACAAATCCAAAATAAATACCAAATTCTCATCCATAAGGCCACTTTAAGATATTGCCTAATTCTGACAGTCTTCCATTATGCAAAGTCCCCATTACAAATTAAAGCTAAATTAACAAGCTTTATATGACGCATTGGTTTTCAATTAATCAATGCACCAAATTATATGAATCTCGAAGAATTGCTCTTAAGATATTGCCTAATTGCAACAAAACTAATAAGTTTTGCTGATAGCTCATTAGATGTTAAAGCTACATCAATAAGTTGCGTAGGATACACGGTGTTTTGTTATCATCCAGAACGATGATAAATTATACGAAATATAAAGCGTGGGTTCGTATAGATATTATACCAACGAACATACCTATTGAGTTAAAAGGTATATCAACATGGTATGTAGACCTGATACGCTCAGTTGCCATCAATATAAGGTATTTACCTCATATATGAAGTTTGAATTCCTAAGATATAGCCTGCCTTATTACTAACAAGAATGTTTATGCAAAAGCATAAATAATATTCATCTGGTATTTATCAAAATGTAATCAGTTCTAGCAATGACAAATCCGTTAAATTCATTTATAATCGATCCTGCCCATTTTGATGACATAGATGCAGACATACGTACATGTATACATACATACATACATACATACATACATACATACATACATACATACATACATACAGACAGACAGACAGACAGGCAGGCAGACAGACAGGCAGGCAGACAGACACAGAGACAGACACAAAGACATACATACAAGCACACATACCGACCGACATCCCCAAGTAAACATGGAACTCGCCATGAACGTTCCCATTACTTAAGAATGGATAAAAAATGGGTGAAAGTTTTGGTGTTATTGCACCAAAACCCGATGTTTCATGAACAGTGAACACGAGACACGAGGAGCACCTAGTAACTTGATACATGGTCATTGCCAAAACTGTGAAAGCGCGGTTACACATGTCACGAGAGACGCCTTTTACGGCAGTTAACACATTTGAGCACAATGAATCGACGTTCGGAGAACATAGCGCCATGAGAGGGTAGTTACATAAGCGATACTCTAGCACAGCCCATAATAAGTAGTGAAACATCACCAAAAGTACGCCATGTCAAAGTACATCAAGACGTTACCAGGCCAGACTATATATTGTATGATATTAATATCCAGAAGCAATTATGCATCGCCTTGCTCTTTATCGCCTGCGTAACCGAACCTTTAGGTATCGTTTATCAGAGATTTATGGGTCAAAACATCCGATGAAGTATCAAATTTGATAATGGTTAATATGAAGCAAATAACTGATTAAAAATAGCAAGTAGTTTCAAATAGTAACATGTTATCCGATATGGTATCAATTCATACCGTATGGTTAATGTCGCTGATACATTAATCGTAATGATGAAAGCTTGCGATTTTAAAGTTCCACAAATAGAGTCAACCGTGACGGATGAAAAACCAGTCATTTCACTGCTCACATAATACATCAAAAGACGTGTCGATCAGAGCTGATAAAGAAGATATTCTTGACAAAGTTTGCCAAAGAAAGTACCCTTGGCAATTCGTCTTTCGTCGATACTATTCGTCTTGTGAACATAGCATGACGTATCCGCTGACGTTGTCTTCACTAAGGTAAATCATTGTATGTTCCAGTCAGTAGATGTCTATCTCTGAATGTACCGTGGCATTTAAATATAGTTTGCTACATACTGTGTTGCAACACTGAATATGTTTGTCTCACGTATCCTCCATTGTTAGTAATGGAATAGGTATTCGAATAGATTAACATGTCCCAATGTGTCACTGTATTTGAACGATATAATTTATATATATATATATATATATATATATATATATATATATATATATATATATATATATATATATATATATATATATATATATACATATATATATAATGTGGATGGATAGGCAGATAGATAGATGGATGGGTAGGTAGATAGATAGATAGATCTATTTAGATAGATAGATACTATATCTATTTAGATAGATAGATACTAGATATATGTAATGTGTGACTGGAAAGATTAAAACAGAACTAATGTAAGTTAACTTAAAGATTCCCACTTATGCGAGTAAGACAACTGATAAAGTCAATATTTGCATTGGTCACTTTTATAATTTTCGTTACGATGCCTCTACCTCAGTTTAATGTATGTATGTATGTATGTATGTATGTATGTATGTATGTATGTATGTATGTATGTGCGCACGCTTGTGTGTATCTTGTTTGTATGTATTTACAAATATTGTGTGTGTTATTTACGCTTAGAAAATATAGTATGAATAAGTTGCGAACGAATACTTTTATCAAACATGGTCATAGAAACAGTTTTTATATATACAAAATGAAATAATTATAGGTTCAACTTTATACTCGTCAAATATTAATTATCAATCTCGTGTTATGTCTCCTGTGTGTAACAGAACTGTTTATACATCGTGCACGAATGCTATTAATACAGCTTATTTTTCCACAAGAATTATAGTGCATTTTCTTAATACCTTTATACCTATGGGAGTTGGTTTTCACGATCATCTCGTTCTGGTTTTCCTTGACAAAAGATGCTACACTAAATGTTAAATTTTCAACATAGCAAGCCCGACTAGAATATCAATATATAAAGCACGGTCATAAAATATTCAAATTGTCGTGAAATTCTAGGACAGGCGCACACTGTAGCATATCTTCAAACCTCTTGAAAAGTATCTTGAATAGTATATATCATCTCCATACATCAAATCTCAGGTATAACCTCACTTTGTCAATTTACTTATTTCCAGGCGTCTCAGTATGGGTTCCACTCTCTAAGTTTATGTACCTGCCTTTGATAGGTCGAGCACACGGTATGCTTGTAAAGGGTTTAGAATTTCATTAGGTTAATGGGTATTTCAGCTTGACTTCTTGATAAAAGTCGCCTTACCGGAGTGCTGTCCATCTTATTCAGCAGATTGCATGTTTCTTTTCCCTTCCTTGTATGAAATATTATATGGAAAATGAAAAATAATCATGTCCTTGTGGCTGACATTTACGAAAGTAATATTCTAAAGCGGATAAACTTTTTTCTATCTTTTAAACTTTCCGTGCTCATTTCAACAATATCTTACAGCACAAACAGAGCTTTCTTTGGATAATCAGTTACAAATCTGGCTCCTTCTTGATGCGTGTATTTATAAACGATGAATTGAAAGCTTGTTTTACGAAGATCGAAATTGGCAATCCACAATTCCTTGATATAGAATGTATCTTCATTAGACAATTAAAGGGTACAGCACCTTGTACATTAACTAGTTACTAGTAATTGGATTGATATATCATTACTCTACTCAGGATATTATATGATCTTGAAGATATACCACACTTGAAGATAAACTATACATACATACATACATACATACATACATACATACATACATACATACATACATACATACATACATAGCGTTAGGTATAAACATATTTACACATAACATTGGCAGTTGTTAATGATTTAACGTACACACGGAGAAACATTCCAAGATTCATTGCTTGCCCCTCGGTGAAATAGAAAATGTCGAAATAACAGACGGGTTTTTCCATTGTAATGAAAGTCGATAGCCCACAACTCTGCATCCAGAGTAAACATTTTAGAATCGTCCATCTAAATTTTGACTTGATAAAACAAGGGACAGTTCGTCATTCATATCCTGCCCCAATAAGTGTAACAAGCCTACATTTTGTAAAGCATTATAAATACTTGATGTATATTAAACCACATATATAGAAGAAAATAACATTAACGGACACATTTGGATGTTTCAAGGACTGCCTGTGAGGCCTGTTTGTATACTTAAAATTTAAACAATGTTATTCATAACCCTCTTTAGTCCTGCCACTTTCCAGAGCGTAAGATAGATACCTAAAGCGTCATGACTAGGAGGGATATTATCTTCAGCTCTTATGACTTATGTGTTGACGGGCATTCGTTGTCATATACGAAGTTATACGAACCCAACCTAAGAGTCACAATGTAATGTTGATGCAAGTAAAATTAAATAGAATACACTTATTATCTGTAGTGGGTTAAATCATTCAAAGAGTATATCATATTCCCCTCAAAAGTAGTATTCCTTATTCGGATATTTCTAAAACGTCTAGAGATTATGATTACATATTAGGTGAGACTCAATAACGAAAGTTGAAATTTTTAGGTGAGTGAAGAGTTTACAAGGTTTGCAGTAAAAACGGATAATGTGCCACTGTCACGTGGAGCCCAAAACAAAATACATTTCAGTGATATAACACTCTTAGAGTTAAATTATTTGAAGGAATTATAAGCAAAACCTGCGAATGACATAACAGAACACAGTTGGATCTGTCCTGTTCAATCAGTCTGTCAAATGGAACAAATGACATGTTGTTTGTACAATATTTTATTTATTATGGATAATCTAGGTTTTTTTTTGTACATTAAAGTTCTTGAAAACGACAACAATGACAAGTAGTCGGCCCAAAAGTACGACATGCTCGCAAATAGAGAGATTTAAGTACACGTTAAAAAGTGTACATGACATGTGCGGGAGTGTTATCGTGGAGGCGTACACAGTAATGACGTTTATAAAGTTGTGTTTAGTTACGCGTTCAAAACACTAACGAGAAAGACATTGGAATGTACAAGCGCGCGCTGGCATCTTCCGTCCAGAGGGCTATACACATGGCTTTATATGTCGATATTTTTTCAATTTTCCCCGCACCTACGGCAAACGAAAAAGCGAACAATTAGTTTACAGTTATGTTTCCGAAGTTTGATATAAAAAAGACGACATTTAATAGAAGAAAAATGACGAAAACTTAACACGTATTTACAATTACGTGTAGACCACCATTTTGACGTAGCATCGTCTGATACAGAACGCGTGGGTTGCTTCGAATTACGTGACTATGACGCTACACGTATAGAACACACGTAAAACGCACATCTAACCCTCTCTAAATGTCTAAAATTCTAAAACTTCAGACCTTTTTATGTCTGTAATTTTACGACCAGGTCACTAAGAGTACACCTTTAGCAGTACATCACTGTGTTACTTTATACATCCGTTTTAGGTACTGTTTATTCTAAACACGTCTTCAGCCTTCTCGCAATAAAATTTACAGTATGCACCATGCCAACTACTCTACACCTTACTGTGTTGATCATGTGTGTGCATGACGATTGATGATTAATTTTGTAGTCGCTTCCTCCGGACTTGGACGTATTTTGTTCTGTCGTGGAACGCGTAAGTAATTGCGTTAAGAATACCGCCTTGGGGTCTCTACACTTTAAGTGTTTGTACCTGTCCGATATATGAGATTATTGGAGACTTCAGGAGAAACATTCACGACAAAGATAACTGCTGAGACTGTGATACCTCTCACGATATTCGATGAATGTTCGATATCGTTGACACGAAAATTACAAGATCAGTTCCATACACATTCACATGGCGATAATTGGAATTGCTGTCAATCAGCCGTCCATTGTTTGATTTATTTAGTCTGTTTAGGTGTCCTGTAACAACGTCGGCAGCATTTACGCCATAACGACATAATTCTATTTTGAGCAGAATCGAGTATGAATAGCTATTGCAAAATATGCATGTCGCTCCACCGTTCATCCACCCGTGCCGTGAGTACTGAATGCAAGATGTCGTATGTGGAGATAACATAGAATAAGCTTCATCTAGAGTTATGAATATGCCTTTTTTCCGCGCTCTACTGTTCTTACTTGAAGCACTTGTCGGTCAGATATTGAGGAAGTAAGAGGAAAGAGAATGCAAATACATAACAAAATGCTACAGATGGACAAATGACATAGCTTTTTTATTTGAGATTTGTCAGTTTGATCTTGATGTCTTCAGTCGAGTTGTGTAATGGTTAGATAAGTTAGATATACACTAGTAATTACTTTTACGCCTGATAAAGAAAACAGTTTGAGGTACACACAAAATCAGAATAGCATACTCATACTGCATTGGATTTAACGCGGTAATAAATAGTTACTACATATTTTCGCGTAAAACATGTCCACTCTTGTATTCAACATTATAAAAAGAATTCTAAATTTACTACCAGCAAATACCATCACGTGGCGAATGTGAGAGACGTATAAATAGTTTACTAGGTGAAGAAAGCAAATGCGTTATTTTGCCTCCTAATTTAACTCACTGCCAAACGACCTCATGTTTTCAAATGTATAAAAGAAAAGTGTGTAGTTTTTCTTCTAAACTAAGAAATGTTAAAATACGATTATCATAATCAACTAGTGTGGGTTGTGCTCGGTATGGTAAAAATCTTAGTATATGGAAGACGTATTTTAGAACTGGTTACAGAGAATTCCATTAGATCTGAAGACTTTTTAAAAATTTTGTTTCATATCATGATAGAAATGAAATGTTATTACAGAAACATGCAATAGTTAAGATTACTGCCCTGTATAAAACTTTCAAATTCTCACTTTTTAAATGTCATAATTATATGCAAAAACTAGATTGACTGCTTCATTACATGCATGCAAACATACATTAATCTGTCATATGCATTCAGGTGTACTATGAATGTCCAGTATGACATTACTATTGTATCATAAACAAATAAATTGCACTGTACCTTGTTCTGTGAAATAAAATTATTACCACCACGTGTATCTTAATGCATAATATGCGTTTTCTTAATTAGAATGGATTATATCAAAATGTTTTTTACTGATTGGGTAGTAAAGGCCAAATATTAAGAATTGTGAGAGAATAGAATAACATAATAACGGTACATTAAATCACGATTATACAGGTATATGTGACATATATACAAGTAAAGTGAGGTAACAAAGATCCATGTACAACCATATATTTTGTCATATTCGAATGAGCTTGACATGTGTCTGTAGACAATTATTTAGCGAAGGTAACTCTACTGATTGTAATACCACAAATCATTGAAGAATAGCTTCCCAAATTTTATATTCATTTTGATTGGGAAATAATAGGTCTTTCTTTTTCAAGTTTGATTGTTTGTTTAGTTATTTACAACATTATGATTGAACAAAAAAGATATGACGTTTTACTATTAGATTAAATTGCAACTAATAAACTGTATTTATTGAAGCCAATTTATCTCAGCCACAATTCTTGTGTAGCACCTAACCGAATGATTTTCAGTTAGATTGGTACAGCTATTGGCATTAAGGGAGGCTATTGCAATGGGCTCTGTCCGTCAGTGCTTCGGTAATATAACATACATGCGATACTGATTTCATTAAAACCTAAGACAAAGGTAACCTGATATATGGCTTTCTGTTTCAAGACATGTACATATGCAAGTTTGACCGAATTACCTCCATATTTGTAGTTAACGATATACTTTACTACATAACTCAAAAACTGTAATACATATAGACTCCCTTCACATGTCTAGCCCATATCACCAGGAGCAATATTTCTTTGGAATTGACCTTTGAAGCTCAATTATTGCATATCACAGACACTTTTTTGAATTTATTTGATGCCAATTCCGTATGTTTTATGTAATCCAGACGAAGATAATTCTATGCAAGTATTGTTATTGTTGCTCGTATCATTATTTACTGAATGGCGGCCACATTTTGTAGTTAAAAATCAATATATCACTGCATAACTCAGCAACTCTATAACATATAGATATACCATCTGATGAAGTGTCTACCACTATATATTCTGGTACAGCTTTCCTTCAAAACATCAAGTGACATTTGACCTGTTATTGACATGTAGAGTTAGTTAACACAATCGAGCTATTCCTAGCATACTGTAGACACTTTGTGGTATTTAATTGAGTGTTACCATTTAAAAAAAATCTTGGGCTCATTAAATGTTGAGCAAGAAAAATACACACATGAATTCATTTATCCATTATTCACTTAGGTGTAAAGTATTTGAGGGAGCTGTCTTTACGAAGATCTTTTAAGTATTTATTATACTATGACGACAGTAATCTTTCACTCCCTGTAGTTTAATTGTAAACAAATTGTTGTTAAGGCTGATTAGTCACTACACATGACACACATACACTCTCCGACTTTACTCTGACTAATAAACAAACAACTGCAACGTTTGATGTTAAATTAGCCATGAGAACACAATACAACACTGCAACTTTGTTTTTTATACTCTACTTAAAACTCCACTGGTGAAATGTACAGTAATTAAACATCAGGAAGTGAAAGATGACACTGTGATCAATATATAATAATTATATATTATATAATAATAATTTTAATTATAAAGTTTATTTGAATATTATCCACCGTAAGTAGGATAGTTTTTTATGCCGAGTTCAAAAAGCGTCATTTTATGAACATCCATTGCCATGGTAACCAAAATGACCACAATGTGGATTATATTTCTATATTTTGACATAAAACATGGAAAAAAATAAAAATTAGTACAAAATGTTCCTTGTTTTTGGTATGGTTGGTGCTATCCAATGTAACACAAATTGTGTAAAATAGAATACATGTTCCCATGGAAACATACAGGAGGCTTTAACATGTTGTTTTGATAAACTATTTTCTGCTGACAAAATAATGTCATTGATTTAATAATAATCAGGTTTATTTGCATATTGACTACCCAATATGGAGTAGTTTGTTATAGTGAGTTAAAAAAGTTACCATTCTATGGAAATCAGTTGCCATGGTAACAAAATCACGAACCTTACTAAGTTCTACAAAGTTTGAGGCACTTTCAAATAATACATGATACTGTCAATGAAACACTGACAGTACATGACGATATTTCATTATATTCCTGCATGTGTAGTTCTTAGAAAATGTTCATACATAGCACATAAACTTGAAGATGAGCCCCTGAGTTGTAAATACTGGTGTTATAGTCCATCCAATTTGAAAGGTGTTGAATAACTATGACAGCTTTGTTCATGAACATTTCCGTGAAAGTAAACCCAGGTATTACATTTTCTGTAGAACACAAGAATCCGTGTGCCATTACATGATTTCAGGACAGCAGGTTTCAAACAAACAACATTCTGAATTTTTTCTTCAATCAGGGACTTCATTTGGCAACTTGAATATTCAAGGAAAGCTTACGAGACGAATTCAAATATGTGTATTTGCGTTGATTGCTATGTTGTCTGTCAATCACACAATACTTGCCTATTTCAAGACACAGATGTACTGTTGCAATAGCGGTCCTCATTTCAGACATTGAAACACTCTAACCCCTGAGCAAGTAAGCCAAAATGTAAATGTGCAAGCCTCATAACTTCATTCCAAGGATTTCGTTTTGAACGTTGGTACATACTACAGATGCATAGTGACATACAGAAACAATTCATCATGATCATACATGTATGTACAGCTAGATGTACATACCTCAATCCTCAAACTGTCCCGATTTTCGGGTAGACAACGTTTGATTGTTTACATTTTGCGAGAATTAACGCTTTAAATATTATAGTTTAACGCATCGTCTCGAAGGCCATTCAGACTGGAAGTACATGCTGTAAATTTAGCATTAGTGGTATTTAATATGGTGATGTTACAAGGAATGGCTAATGGCAGCAGCAACCATTTTCATCGCGGTTGGTGTGTTAGAAGTGACACTTACAAGTAGTGGAGGTCACGTGTGTGACTTTGATCTGGATATGACTCGACTACTTGCACATATAGGGGTGACGTCATAACATTTGGTTAATGTTGGTTATTTAGTTATGCTGCAATTTGGCTTTTTGTTGTCTTATTCACTGTTGACATCCCACTTAAGTTATTATGTGTTCAATTATGTGTCCTCATTGCACAATACTTCAAGGTATGAATGTGTATGTAAAGCTTTTCAAATAACTTAGAAAATAAGTGTCAAAACAGATGTACAGATGGCAATACGTTTCAACGTCTCATACAATCTTGACAGAATCTCTGTCGTGGAACACACATAGAGATACGCATACGGTAACACAATATGTTTGCAACACTCTCTTTGGTCTGCAATATGTTTCCGACAGGCTGTCAATTTAAAGTATCGGCTTCCTATATATAGACGTTTTTTGATCGATGGAAACCCCGAGTGATATTGGTTTACGCTAAAAAATGCGCACTTCGTAATTAATACATCACCCCATTTGCTTCAATTTTGAAATATTGTCAACTATGAAACATTTGTTCACTAAAAAAAACAAGATTGATCCAAAAAATTATGTTATTTTCATCATAAATCTTTCATGGTGAAGGAGATTATCATGATAAATTATCTTGGTCTCAATCCATATAAATTGTAGGCGACTGTATGATGTATGGTTGTGCAGAGAATTTAAATCGCCATCATAAACGATTGTCATTCTATCTTGTTTAAAAACACTGAACAGTTAAGCCACATAAATATTTAATGGTGGGGTCAGGACAGTGTCAGATAGCAGCACTAGAAATAGCAACTATACTTCAAGCTAACGCAAAACATTCACATTACCCTTGAAAATTATTTAAATGTATACATTAATTCAGCCCCCCCCCCCCCGTAAAACAATCTATGAAATGATGAAACTTTAACGATTCACATATCTTCAAAATGTGGTGTAAACAATTCTGCAATTGCTGTAAGGAAGAGTTATTTGAATTCTAGAGTCAAACATGGAGTCATAATGGGCTAATGGTTAGAGTGACAGGCTTGGAATCTGCAGGTTGCAGGTTCGAGCCCAATCGATGGCGTTTGTTTCTGAGTGGCTAAAGTCATTGGACAAAGATTTGAACCATGCCTGCGCCTCAGTGAACCCAGCTGTATAATTGGTAACCTGGTAGGATAGAGGTTGCAATGTGAATGCTTTAATCCTATGTGCTTATAAAGGCTGCAATGGATTATATTTTCACCAGGGAGTTGAGGAAGTATAAAGGGCTGTTGTGTCGCTATGGATCCGAGCCAGGGTTAATAATTGTAAAGCGCTTTGAGCACCCAGACTGGGTGGGAAAGCGCTATATAAGAACCAACATTATTATTATTACATCATCATTATACTATACATCATTTACTACAAGCCAAAAAAATGTCCAATTAATATGTGAACGTTTTGTGTTTTAAACAACTGTAATGTAAACAATGGATCATTAAGATGTCAAAGGAGAGTTAAAATACAAGTCAATACCCAATTTATTCATCAGATACACACGCATCGATGATAGAGAGAGCGAGAGTGTGTGTGTGCTGAGCGATATTGGTTTCAGATAGCGCCATACAACAAAGGGTTTAAACGTAATAAGAGGACATATTGATAATAGTCGAAAGTGCCTAACAAAAGCAAGATATGATTTTAAAATACATCTTCATCCAATGTAATTCTACTGATATTACAGATCGATAGGAAATACAATACCTCATTTACGCAACAGAACATTCTATGGCGTATTAATAGGAAACCTCTGCCTTCTAACAATACATGTTTGGAATATAAAACACGTTATATAATATTATGACTCATTACTAGGATCACCGATTTTTCGAGTGGAAATTACTTGGATTATGTACTAGGCAAAAGAACTCTACAAATTGGATTTTACTGGGAAATTCCATATTCTGCTGTAAGGTATTTTGCTAAACGCTATACTCAATATGCTACATGCTGTTCGTATTGTTGACTAAACGCTGAGGCTAAATTACTTTCATTGGTATTCATTGTGCTAACGACCATAAATATGCGAAGATGTATAATAAGTTTCCGATGGAAAGTTGCTTGGGTGTTCTTCCATGTTTAAGCTTAATAGTAATGTTTTCAAGCAAGCGTTTTAAGATAAAATACAAGACGAGTGTGTTATACACACGTGTTTTGTACTACGATGGTTGTATTCGGGCAATGAGACTGGCCATTATTTACTCTGTTCACACCATTTCGAGTGCATTTACTATCAAAGTATGACAGATCTGTTGTGTAAACCTACTTCATAGATACGCGCACGTATTAAACCAGGCAAAAACGTTTCCAAGGCTGCAGACAAAGATTATCATAAATTACGACTTTCTCTTCTCAGACATACTCCTACAGGGGGCGTAATTGCATCGCTGGTCCCTGTCACAATATCTCAACTAATGTATGCGAGAGATAATTATGCATGCAACCCTATCTTATATTCATAGGATATGCTTATTTTCATTCAACTGGTTTTCGCTCGAGAGAGTACCGTCTTGTTATAACGTACCAAAAGCCGTACTGTTCCACTGCCACTGTTTCATTTTCTGAGTCACTGGCAAGTACATTTGTATACATTCTCCAGTTGTTTTCTCCTACAGTTTGCAAGACACAAGTGTGTGATTTAAACAACTATCAATATTCAGTTCTGTTTTTTTCTTTTCCTCTGTAGGTTTGTCATGACCATGGAGATCGCCAACATATCAACTAACTTACCGGGTTATAACATCGCAATGACAAGATTCCCCAATCTTACCAGATCTGATTATCCGGATGAAATTATGTTGTACACAGGTTCGGAATTGAATAGGGTCTTGAACTCTACAGTTTCACCAAACGTAACACCACCATTCACGAGGTACATGCCATCCGCTAGTTGCCACATAGACAACTTCATCGGGTTTTATTGTCGGACCATACTCAGTGTTATAGCTCTGATTGGAAATATTTCCTTCGTATTTGTTGTCTCACGTGTACGAGCTATGCGTACAATACCGAATTTTCATTTCATCAATTTAGCAGCAACGGACATTGTGTATATTCTAACAGAACTTGCCTACTTGACCATTTTTCGGCTTATACTCGACGGATCATTTTCACTAGAAACGACACAAGTGATCGGCAGTGCTTTCTCAAAGCTCTGGATTTTTATCACGCCGGCGTTTCTCGTTACGGCGCTGCTGACGATTACTCTTATCAGCATTGAACGCTATATAGCTGTGTGCCATCCATTTAAAGCTAATTTGCTAAACCTGAGAAGCAGGAAACGCGTCATCGTTCTCATGACTAGTACATGGATAATGGGACTAGCCATCGGTGCCTTTGCTCTCTATACAAACTACTACCAGATGGGTACAGCAGCAGTTGTTGCCTACCTAACTGTGTTCAGTTGTTTCACGGCACTGCCTGTCTGCATAGTTGTCGCGTGTTACGGACTGGTTGTAGCAAATGTTATATTGATGAAACGTCCGAATAGTCAACGTGGGCGAAGAGGTAATGGCAAAATGCGTTCCTCTCGATCTAGTAAAGAAGAAAGAAATGTTCTCATTCTCTGTGTTGCAATCACCCTATTGTTCTTTCTATGCTTTGCGCCATTAGCTGCAACCCAAATGATTGCCACAATATCAATTATTACACAAGACACGGCAATTCAACATGACACCCTGGCATGTCTGCAGACAGTTCAGACCATGCTGCAACTCGTGCATCTCGCAATAAGTCCCTTACTTTACAACGTCGGGAGTAAAATAAGACGGAAGGCATTTCGACGAGCATTCTACGGTAAACGAATCAGATTTGCCAAGAGCAATGGTTCAAACCGACTTAAGCTTGGAGGGAGCCTGTGCAGTAGCACGCGGGCATCGACTAGAACATCTGAAGTTTGATGACTGAACAAAGGGGAGGGAAACACCGAAATCATGTGGTGTCCAACGTACAGAGATTGCTGTTCGAAACGTTAACTGTTATCGGACAGGATAAGGTAGAGACCAGACTTCTACTTTAAAAAAATACCATTTCCAACATCTACATTATGTTTAAATTTAAATTTAATAAATGATATTCAACTAAATTATGTACATACGGTCTTTGACAAATCTACCATTCATTATTACTATTCATCACTACAAAACCTGCCTTTACGCTTGAGAGATCAGGAGTTATACTCAAGAGAATGGAACTAGTCATTTTAAGAGCTTCTTTAAACTCATTTATTGCCTTGGTAGGAGATATAATTTGAATCGGTCATTAAGCAAAGTAATAGCTGTCACTAGTAGTTATGTTTTGTGAAAACCTCTGCGACAATTCCTTAATTGTGCAGTCTTGACGTCATGTGGGTAAAAATAAAACTCACTGGAATATTCGATCTTAGAATTCTTTTTGGAATTTAGCTAATTGATTAAGTAAATGGTAGTATGTTGGATGCTAATTTTAAGCACAAATGCGTATATCTTTGAACAAGTTAAATAAATTTAATTTAGGGGGAAACATGTAATTGACGTCATGTACCTACCGACAGTTCGTGTACTCATGGTGAATATCTAGAAATCCAGGTTTGCGCATAAATCTATCAAATCACATATACATTGATATCACATCGAAGGTCAAAAGGCCAGCAGTGATGTCTGTATAAATTCTTTTGTGAGCAATGACAGTATTTAGTCAAGTATTTAGGGCGGTTGCTTAATACAACAATATATGAAGTTCGTTTTACGTGGTTTTGGTTACCGGCTATAGGAACCATGTGCTGTATTTTTTTTTGTTGGAGTATATGATTGAGCCCCCGCACTATAATGTGATGGCGAACCCATAACTTCTTCACATAGCTTTGATTGAACCGCCGGATGGTAAAAAAAATAAGTTTTATGCTTAACTTTAGATGTTTTGATTAAGTAAGTTAATAATTACCACAAATACGCATGGCTATGTCAGGTGGTTGTTCTTAGAATTCAATGCGCGTGTAATTAAAATTATAGTAAATTAAATGATTATAACATATACGTCTTAATTTTAATCAATTGACACAAATGTAATGCTTCTACCAAAATTCAGGATTAAATTGTGATATATTACTCTATTCGATATTACTTGCTATTCTTTCTCAGCTTTGTTTTGTGAACGTTCAATAGACCAACATTAAAATAGAGCGTTTTACACGTAACAACTACCTGATTATTTCAGACAGAATGCACTCTTAATGCATACCAATGAGTTGATCGGCATACAGTGTAACCGCTAGGTTAGTTGTTACATTACATTGTAAACATACACGTACATAAAACACAAGAATTATATTATCGTTATAGCGTTATCGTTTTTTGGATGTCCAATATTGGTATTTGTAAATCGTTGACCTTTTTTTTCTTTAACTTCAGATGAAATGTTGTCTGTAACATCCTCAAGTCTAGTCAAGCCCAAAGTGAATTATTTGCATAAACATGACAAGAACCAAATTCCCCTTAATCCTGCGAGATTGAAGTATATTATTTTAATGTAGTATCTGAAAAAAAAACGATTTGCTATGTTATGTTTCCTTGATTAGGAGCCGTTCAATTCATTTATATCGCCGTCCACTGCACAAAGGGTAATTCCAAAGCACAAATGTAATGTAAGTAAATTCACGTATTTACAATTTACAAGGACATCAAGAACAGTTCATATGGAATTACAAACGCTTTGTTCTGTAAATAGCTGTTTTGCATATTATATATGTTTTGGAAATCGGTGTCTAGGCAGGATTGTTTGTCGCGTGATTCAGATAGGATTTTTTACATTTGTGCGAAGCTTGTGATCTAATCGTAACCTCGATCGAAATATGTGTGTCATTGCTCAAACAGAATTTGACAAATGTGGTTACCGTATTTACAGATTTCTATTTTGAACGGTTTCGTATCATAAAAAAGGAACTGAATTATCACTGCCAACTGTTACTTATGCGGTTTTCAAGGATAATAACTGCACACAAGCATCTGTCAAATATCTGTTTATTTTTAAACAGCGTAGATTTGGTAATATTGCGCTTGCGTAAGTTTCATTGTAACGGAAATACAACAGTCGCACACTTCTATGATGGTGGCGATAGACGATAACTGCCTTTCAGCGACAATGATGCATAATCTTGATCTGACAACTTTAAAATGGTTTGCTCTGTAGCATGCACATGTTATCACATATTATAACTATCGTTATTATGTTTGGCTACACACACACGTATATATATATATATATATATATATATATATATATATATATATATATATATATATATATATATATATATATATATATATATATATATGGTTAAATATATGACAGGAAACTTTATGAAATATGTGTTGTAACCAATGGTGATTTAAATGCTTAATATAATTCTTTATGGATTTGTGTCTTGAATTAAAATATACTTTCATAACAAGGTCAAATATATAATATTTTCGCGATTACTCTATCACTGTCATTTACCGTTTAACCCTGTGCTCAAGATTTGCATTTAAATAAAGGAACATTGTACACACTTATGTATCATTGTACTCTATGACTTAAGAAAATGATTAAATGTGGTTAAAGTGGCCATATGGATGAGGATGTGGTAGTTATTTTGGGTTTCCTATTTATAAAAAAAAAATTGTTATCATGGCTTTCTACTTTAAAAATCAATGTTGAATATCATTGGCTATTAAGGCTTGTGTTTGTAACTCAATACATTGCAAAAAGCTAAACAATCAGTGACAAGTTTGTTATTTTATGTATAATAACAAACATGTTACACGTTCATTAATTACTTGCCAATTTTTTAGTTACAAGCAGTGACTTGAAAGATTTGTTTCACATTGATTTTTCAAGTAGAAAGCCATGTGATAAATTTGTTTTATAAAGTATTAATCCAAAAGTAATAATCCTCATCCCTATGGCCTCTTCAAACGTTTTGTACGACATTGAATGAATGTTTGTTTTATATTTTGTTTGACGAGTTACAAGATCACTGCTTTTTTAAAAAATACTTCTCACTGACGTAACAATTGTGTTCATTGTCTAAGATAACGCCAAATCGTCCTGGTATTAAAACTGGTTCGTCTGATAACATTGATCGATAATCATGCAAATATATAATGCTGTAGTTCCACTCAAGCGGACTCATATGTCGCCACCCAGCCTCTTCTTTAGCGATGTTTCCTAAGAGCCAAAGGATTGAATCAGTTTTAATGAATGTTGAAGAGACTGTACTTAATAATAAAACAGTGGTCCTGGTTGTACTATACATATGGGAGCACGGTGTGGTTATAAGTATATATTTATATCGTATGCAAAACAACATGATTCGTCACTAGTTCTCCAAGTCTGTGAGGAGCTTATCTGTATTACAGTTAAAAGTTGCACTAGCTGCAACTGGGAATACTTTTTGAAAATGTTCTGTTAACTTAGGTACATTATAACTGTCTCTTAATAGAGTACACCTAGAAAGGTTCTGCATCATTTATTGTTTTGTAGCTGTATACACGAACAATCAAATCAAATTGGTGGGTCCTTACCAAAAGGTCAACTCCCTAATGGCGATATGTTAACATATTAATAAAAAGCGTTTGCTCAAAATGTCAACTTGCCACCAAACTACCTAAGGATTTATCCACCACTAACTATCGGATATAAGGGGCTTTTTATAAGTGACTGCCCAATATATAGTAAATCTATCTTTATTTCATGAAAAGAAAAGGTCCCAGTTGCGACTAGTGAAGAATTAAGCTATGCTAACAATAACAGCACAAGTACTAGTGGCGTAGAAAAAGAACATTGCATTTTGTATCAAGAAAATCTCGTGTTCATAGTTTGCTTTCTCATACAATATAAATCTATTACATATAAACCATACGAATCGACAGCCATTGATTTCAATAACCACAGCCAAATGACACCGTCTACTCATGAACTGTCAGAATCAATCCAATGTAACAACCAAAACGTTTGTTTTTTAAAAAGAGACTGATTGGTTTTTACATATATGAAGTAATGACATTTTGTTTGTAAAATTCCCATACTGATCACCAGACCATGTGAACTCGATTACAATATAACAATTGCCTGCACATAGAGGATTCCTGAAAAAAATGGCCATTGCCTTAATGCCTCGAAATTCGGTTCTTTGAAATCTGGGGAGATCAGACATTTGTTTTCCCCACATAAATTGTTGTTATTTCTCGAGAGAAATTAAAGCCATGCCGAAAACACCTAGAAATAATACAGGTTTCAGAAGATGTTACATGTTATAGCTAAGACCAGGTGATTTACAAAAGGAGGGTGGTACTTAGGTGAGCATTAAGCCCGTGTCTGTGTCACACTGAGCTCAACAGCCTGATAGAAATATTGTATTGGTAGAAAAAGAGAACCGCTTCTGTGTATGCTGATAACACATGACGTGTTAATATACAGGACAAGTGTAACTCTACTATAATGGCGTTTCAGTAAGTACTTACAAGCTGACGTGTTTTCCTGAAAGCATGACTTCCGCAAACACTCTAGGAGGTTGCCTAAGTTATTTTGTATACTCAATAAAATAAGGTGTGGAATAGAATGCAACTATGATCATTTTATATCTTTATACCTATGAGTACTCCTGTAAACGATCTAGAATAAGAGACATGATTGTTAAAACATATATCGACTGCTCTCCAATAATAAAGATAACGCACATGCTACTGGCGAGGTTTGATAAATTGGCGCATATGAAGTGAAAGTGTACGTCCAAAACAGCAACCGGGCCATCATTAACTGAAAATAGGTAAGATAGTCTAGGCCAGATTTCAGAAAATGTTGCTAGAAAATGACCCTGTAGACATTTTGGAGTACACATTGGAAGACAATTTCGTGGAAAATTTGATGGCGCCGAATCCAAATCTTGATATTTTACACTCAAAGTTTGCATAAATTGTTCTATTCTTAAAAGGGATATAACCTAATATATAATGATTGCATAATGTTTGTAGATTACATTATTACAATAGAGGAGTATAGACTATGGCCATGGACTACATTTACATAAAACGTATTCTGTAAGTAAAATAAAGAAGTATTATACTTCTTTATTCGTGAAATTAAAGACGTCTGCCACGCCACAAAAATATATATATATTTTATATTTTCTTCTATAAACTGCTGGTTCTGGGGAGTTATTCCATATCATAACGCCACGTACATTACACACCAATGACATGCACTATCTAAACAATTAATAGTCATGACTATGCATCCAAAGATAATAAGCACTATGCAGTAATGCATATTAATTGTTCATCTAATACAGATGCATGTCTGGTGACTCTCATGACGTAACTCTGGCAACTGCTAGGACATTAGATGTGAAAGAAGGTTTCTTTTGGTGTTTCTTGATTCTTTCGTGGCATTCATGCGAAGTGATGTGTCTATCCAGAAAACAATGGTTTGCGAAAATGCCAGCATTTCCTTGGGTGGTATTCCCTTTTAAAACCATGTTGATGTATCATAACCTTTAATTGTGAAATATATATGACAGTAAGTTAGTAATTAAGTCGAAGTTTTATTCTCCATTTCTGAATCACAGGTTTTCTCACTATTTGATTGCATATGAGCATCCTTTACATGTATTTATAATGGGTATAACATACATGGCATGTATAATAAAAACAAAATGAACATACTTGATAAGGAATACACCCGATATGGGCCAAGACAATTAGTTCTTCGGAGGCAAACGGTTGTTTGTGGTCACTGCGCACTTTTTCCAGCTATATATAACGTAAATAATGTATTATGCCCTGACGCTTTTGCGTCATTTGTCTCAATCTCTTCCAAACCACGTTACAACCAAGCTGTACGTAATAAATATTGTTTCACTTTACCTTCAAGCAATTTACATACGCTGAAATAGGATACAATTTACAACCTTTACTTGCAAGGTTAAGGGAACTTACATAATTTGTAGCAAAAGGGGGGGGGGCTAGGGACTCAATGGGGCACGACAAGATTAGGGGTGCGAATGGGACATAACAATTCGGAAGGTCCGAAAAGGAGCGGGTGCACAAAATATTTTGTCTATGATTTGAACAAAATTAAACCTCGGAAACGGTCGTTTACCGAGTTCAGTTTCTGCACACAGTCAAGAATGAATTAGAAATCACGTTGGCTAGGTATCTCCAATTATAGTTTACAGCCCAATTTGAGACCACTCCATGCAAAGCCAACGTCTTATTTAGTATGGACGCTGAGGTCAAGTTGCAACTGATATGTTAACTTAGTGTTACATGCAATTGGAAATCTCAAGAATACGTAAAGTGTGTGTGTGTGTGTGTGTGGGGGGGGTTACCATGTAATGACACATGTCAAAGTATGTGTAACCGTAGGGTCTACTTACATTATTGGGTTTATATGGGCATGGACAGGTTTGAGAGAGCGAATGATCGACCTGCGAAAACAAATTGACCAAAATATTTTCTCCTTAGCCCCCTCCCCTGCCGTAAATTCTACTCGTTCCCTAAATAACATGCTTAAATGGTTTATGCAATTACATCTGTGACAGTTAAAACACTTTCAAGTAGATCTGAAATTCAAAGTGTCACTGACTGATTTTTCAAATGCAATATGGAAAGTTGACATTTCATATGATCGAATACGGATGTGAAATTCATTTCACCCATCGTTATATTAGCCTTATTCTATGCAAGGTTACTTTGAAACATTTATACTACTTAGACAAGTACTATTGACGATTTGATATTGATACAGTAAACCTAGTGGAACCAAGTACACAACCTCCAAAGAGAGAATATACATTTGCGGTGTTTGTCTTTCCAAGCGGTTAAGATAACAACATATGTATAACAGTAACGAGTGCATTCGTTGAATACTTTAGCGATTAAACCTTAAGAGAATAACACAATTGTGATGAACAAAAAATGTCATCTTATATAAAGAGGTACGATTCCTTTCACTCACATTAATTTCAGTGTCGGTCTACTCGAGACACTGGGTCTTCGTGATCATTCTCAGGTATGCCATAACTTTCCGACAGCATATGTCAGTTGAAGTCTACAATATTAATGCATAATGTCCTCCTTGGACTCACTTTATCATCAAAGATAGGAAATATGTTTCGAGTTCTTAGGCTATAATAGATACGGGACGTGATATTACAAATTGTCGCTGCTATTGAATAGAAAGACGCAGTCTTTGTGAAAGACGTATGTGTACACCCTATCAAGTCTGATACGTTCTCTAGTGAGATCGTTATTCCGTAGGTACTCTCATCAGACAGATTTCATAATCTACCAATCAATTTTGAAGCTAATTCTAAACCCATTGCAATCAGTCCTGGAAATTCTAGATCACGTATTTCACTTAACGGACACCGTCTATATGCGTGAATGTGAAGTACAATTGCAATCTCAGTGCATCAGGAGTGTCGACAAAAATAAATGATTGAGTGTGTCGTACTGCATATCAATGGGAGACGCGGATGACTTGCTCTGTTATTTTCTTTATTTCGTTTGGAAATCAATTGGCAATGGCATATCAACTCTGAAAGAAACAAACTGCTGTGCGAGGAGGTCACACCAGCTTTGGCATTGTCTTAGATAAGTGTACATATGTAATGTCTTAGATAAGTGTACATAAATTATGTACGTAACAGTCGTCTAATTGCCAGCTGTTGTAGCTGGCCGGCATATGTGTTATAAGTGGTCCAAGAGGGTGTAATTGAGAGACGTGTTTATTTTTTACTGCATCGTAAATTAAAGTGTTTTGTTAGCACATGGTTATATTCACTATAAAACTTGTTGATGAAACCGGGGTTTCTAACTTTTAACTAAAACTTTCCAAGATCTGTAAAATCGATGCATTCGTTTGTATATACACGAGAATTTGTCGATTCTCAACAAATAAAGATTCAGATTAGATTTTCGTTTTAGCCATACCTTTTGTGGTCATCTTATCGGTAACAATCTCAATTCATAATCTCGACAATGAATGCGAAATAAGGAGTTGGTTGAAATTTAAAGATTCGTGGCGATATTCCTAGCACACAATTCAGATCTTATAAATGACTGCATACAAATTACCGACTTGTCCGTGTTACGGGCAGGACGCAAAGTTATTCACATTGGGTAATATAAATTCTAGTGTAGCGAGAGCCGATGTATTTCAATTACCCCGACAGCAATGTCATTCACAATTTGGAATACATAGACTCGGCTTACAGTAAACTGTGTGTGGATAGTTGGTCCTGTCGCTTTCAATGATCTTGTGTTGTCTTTGCAGAATCATTGTTAAACTAACAGGTGCTTAAGCTTTTCAATAGCAACGTTTTCTATGTTTTAGACACTGGTGTAGATGATCTCAAAGACAAGTTATTTTTACCTATATCGAGATAGTCTGTGTCTAGTCTATCTGCTAGACCTCGGATGTTCTTCCGATACAATACGACACACGACCAAACATCGCTATCGAGGATGGAACATCCGAGGTCTAGCAAATGCCATCTCTGCAGTTGATGGATATAAATAAGTACCAATCAGAGAACCGAATTAGCGACAAGCACAAACAGAGGACAATAGCTAATTTTTTCATGCATATTCAGTTTAAGGAGGGGCCTGTAAAAATAACCACCAATGCCTTAACTGATATGTGTGAATGACAACGTCTACACACTCATCAAACTCACAATTAACATAAACTGATAAGACATAATAGTTAGTAATTTGTTATCATTTCATGATATTGGACATTAGTATTATAGAGCATTAGCATTATAGAGGTCATTGGTTATTGAATATATTAACATATATTTATGTATACATCATCCAACCCACAGCCATATGTCATCTCAATGGAATGTGAAGTCTGAAAATGATATTAGCTAGACGTTCGGGCAAGCCCCCACTGCGAACTTATCGCTTATTGTATCGGAAGAAAGCCCGAACGTATAGCAGCAAGACTAGTCTGTGTCTTGCCTTCAAAGTTCAAATAATACCAGTGACATTAATCAGTTTACTGATATGAACATTCACTTACAAAAAAATCTAATAATATAAAGTACATTAATATGAAATATACGGTCAGCCTGAAGGTTTATTCAATCTTTGACGCACGCAGAGTATTACCTCTAGAGCACAACAAAGGACATGGGCGAATACCATTCCAGCAGCAACAACAACAGTGATAAGAGAAACGTTTACTAAACGCACAGCTGACTCCACGTATCTAATATGCAACTGAGTAAGAAGATGTTTTTTTTACGTTGTAGAGATTTCACTGGTTTTCGAGAAGATTTTCAAAAATGGCTTTGCCGTTTCGATCAGTGTGCGTTCATGGCTACCAGTATCAATTTGCACTCCTTTCATTTAAGCTGAAAAAAAATTGTCTTTATCGTAGCCTTTGGGAACATCAATCTTTGAATATAAGGTTAAGTTGATCAAGGTTGACAAATTAACATTACATACATTGATTGACTGATTGAAGTTGTAAATTCGCGACAATCATAAACCTCTTTTTTTCATAGTACTATTCATTAACGATACCTTTATCCATTCTATTGCAGTTACATGTAATAGTGCAAGTTAAATGAAGGTTACACGCCAAAGAATATTTGTTAATGACTGAATGTGATTTGAATGGACGTGATAATAAACTGTGACTGTGCAGACTGTTTATACAAGTACAGTTTGAGCGGGATGAAGGTTGTTCATCGTTGATATCAGCAAAATAATATGTCGATGGTAAATATATTTGTAGAATGTCAAACTTTGATTTTAGAATCAATATGATAAACAACTGACAATTTAAATGAGGTTTTCCAATCGTAATCATAAATGTAGCACCCCAAATAGCACAATAAAGACCATTTAAATCTTAAAAGAGGCCATTTATATGTCTTTCCTATATCTAAAGAGCAAGAGATGACGTAGGTGGTAAAGGCTACTATGTATCAGTCACTACTACCACATACATCACATGTTATCACGTCATATACATGGCGCCTTGACGGAACTAGCAACTGTGTGTACATATGGAGGAAGAGATTATAAATATAGGCTTAAAATACTAAATAACAATAATGTTCTTTCGACAAACCTACAAAACTTCAAATGGTTGCTAATAAAGGGGTGGGGGATTACAACTGAAAATGTCATGTATTAATAGAAGAAGTTTATCTAACTTCACTATCCTAGTAACTTGTCATAGTGTTCTCAGTATCATCCCCGAATCTGAAACAAACTCGATGGCCGATACCTGAGTTGTTACCTATATTTTTTTGACGACAATACTCTCTCAAAAACATCACGTCATCGTTCATGCATTCCTTAATTATGCAAATGAACCAGGTTATTCAAATATCATTTAAAAACAAACTAGTAGGGTACATTTCTTAAAATGAAATATATAAATGTTTGTTAGATAGACGGTCATGTATCAGCCACTTCTTTTATTGTCTGTCTGTCTGTCTGTCTGTCTGTCTGTCTGTCTGTCTGTCTGTCTGTCTGTCCATCTGTCTGTCTGTCTGTCTCTATCTATCTATCTATCTATCTATCTATCTATCTATCTATCTATCTATCTATCTATCTATCTATCTATCTATCTATCTATCTATCTATCTATCTATCTACCTACCTACCTACCTACCTACCCATCTATTTATCTATCTATCTATCTGTCTCTCTGTCTCCCTGTCTCTGTCTGTCTATCTGCCTGTCTGTCCCTCTGTCGATTTGCTTGCGTATGCTTAAAGGTACTCGGGACAACATTTATGTTTGCCTAATGTATCCATATCATTCAATTACTAGAGGAACTAATTATATTGATGTTGTGCTGGGGATTATGTTCCTCGCTGAAGATCTGTGCATGTTTAACAAAGTGCCGCATCTGAGTCATTGATACCTATTAGGCAACACGTTTCATTACAAAGTAATCGTGAATGAGCTAACGAGAAAGTTAAACAATTTTTGAAATATGATATTTTGTATTTTGATATGAGTATGCCATTATATACTGTTCAATAAGAAATACACCAGCTAAGTGCCTTCCGGTCATCGTGTCAAACAACGAATATGCATTTTTTTAAAGCTATATCATTCGCATTTCAGTCTTTAAGAAAAATAGTCTCCTTGTATTTTGAGAAAAAACATGTAATTGATGGGTTTTTTATATTCCGAGGTGAATTGAGTCATTCCAATAAACATGTTATGGTATCAGGAACATTACGCTTAACATGCATCAGAACGATATATACATATGTTATATCAGTACCTTTGATCAAAATATCAACTCTGACTTTGCAACTGTCAAATTACATATCACGCTAACAAAAACATGTTTCTCTTCTGTCTATGAAGAAACCTCAAAAGTGGTAATGGAGATGTGAGTATAGATAACGCTCTAGTTAGTAGTTCCATTACACATCAGAGATAAAGCAAAATACACTGATTGCCCCAGGTGAGATTGCGAAAATAAATGTCCCCACTACTTGTCTGAGTTGCTGCTGTATGGTGTTATTATATGCTTACTCATGGGGTAGTAAGTAATACATATAACTTATCTAAGAGTGTGTAATTTCCCTATTATTTTCAGTCTTAACTGCTATTCTTCTTTTTATTGAAAATTACACCATTTTTATTTCGCACGCAAGAATGTTTACTTAAGGGGAAAATCCAATCAAATGACATTGCAATTTCTATTGATAAAATAAATGTATGACAAGAACTTTTTACCATTTTTGATTTCAATTATCTCTGGGGGTTTTAGCTTCAGAAATAAAATGGTCATGTATGTCGCCATTTTGCCCTTAAATACTTCGTATTTAATACAGCGTCCGCCAGTATTCACGTTGAGAAATTGTGACGTCACGTCATCCTATCACTGAGGGGAAAGTATTTCAGCCAGTAGATGTTACCGGTTCCTGATCAATTTACCTGAGTTGCCCACGGGTGTGGCCATGATCAAAGAAGACATATACAATGCTTTGAAATTGGTGTTTTAACTTCAAGTTTATAAGAAGGCAAGTTAGCGTCGTAAACTATCTTCAGTATGATTGTAATTTTTTTTGAAAACAATGCGTAATTCGATTGTATGCTTTGCTTTCCGTGGTACTGAGAGTCGATTGTTTTCATTTTGATACATGCACATCTATATCAACGTGAAACAACGCAACACTATTAATGTGAACACAGGTCGCGATCGTGCTTTGAAAGAAGAAGGCGAAACCGCCACGTGTCATTGTGCGGGTGTAATGAACCCAATCAAAAGAAAATGAAAGGGATAGTTACCCGACAAAACATTCTGCTAAGACGAATTTGTGGTCTAATTTTGCTAAGGTTTGGAAAGGTCATAAAATGTAATGTGACGACACACGTTATGTCCGAACTATAAAAAAGCAACGTTCTGAAGGGGAACATAGCTTTCGCTATTGAGGTAGCCATGGAAAATCTGACTTCCGTATTTTTTCTAAAAGAAGGAAATCATGCCATAGCGACTTTGAAAACCACATATCTTGGAGTACTTGTACGCGTAAAAATGGACCTTTCCAAGACTTTGTCACACCCCTCATCCATCCACGAAGAGTGGACTTGCCCACATTGTCGTTGGTGTTATAATGTATTGTGTTGTTTCTGCATGAGAAACCATAGGCGATACTCACCGGACCACTGTATGTTCGATGGGTACACAAATATTACAAAGAACTCGCCATCGTCAATATTTTCGAAATTCTAGCGATGTCGACAACGGTTTTGTTCTCCTCATAAATTACTTGTACATGGTTGTCGAGACAATTTCTTCGATTTTATCTCATCTGACATAGAACTGAAGGTATCATGATGCCAAATCTACAAAGGCTAGCTAACTAGACATGTACAGTCCACGAAATTTATGCGTTTCAACAACAACAGCACAATGCTATAATTTCTCTTCTGCAAACGACATGATATCCAACATATCTCAAGCGACAGTAATTAATTTGAATGAATTACGGAAAAACAAAGGAAACAGTGTGTACACATGATTGAAGTATAAAGGACTGATAAATACAATTTCCTGTTGAAAATACGTTTTGTAGAGATAGCAAAATGTTTGCTAAATAGAATAAATTCCTCGCTCACCCGCCGTCTTGATGTCATGCTCGGGTCACGGCTAATTGCAGCCAACATTTACAAAACCCAATGAAATGCGAAAATCGTAACATTCATGCTAAAATGTAGCCAACTTGCTGTGCAATATTAACTTGCCTTATATATATATATATATATATATATATATATATATTAGGCAATACCTATCCCAATCTGACCAGGTACTAATTATACTATAGTAACTTCAATATTAAAGTTCAAGATTATGCAGTATAGGCTTACAATTTGATCAAAACATATGCCATCATGTTTACAGAGCACACAGCCATCGGGAATTTCTATAAAAGTGGGCAATGTGTAACAACATGATTTTCACTCAATGCAACACGTCAAGATTTCCTTGGAAATCACTTGGTTTAAACATGAACCAATAATTACATAAATGTATGGTTTAAAGTGGTCCCGAATAAACTCAAGTGTAACTTGAACCACTTTTTCTTTAGATAAATCAGTTTGCAGCCAAACTTTTTACACAATACTGGGTGTCTCTGTGGATGGCGAAAATGATTTACCTTCGTGCTGGAAATGATTATTACATCCGTTATATTTACACCTTGGCATGTTTGTCAATGATGAACAGGTGCTACACACACCTAGATCTAGATGGCATTGAACGTTTAGGATGACGTGACGTCACGAAAAATGGAGTTTTCCCAGCATCCTTTGTTCCCAAAATGGCGGTAACAGTGAGGCTCAACATAGCAGAATTTTGACATTTTAAAATCACATAAACCTTAATGTTTTATGTTATTTCTAGAATTCACATACATGTCAATTGAAATCACAAAGTTGAGCTATCTAAAAGTGCAAATATATTTGATTAAACCTTCCTTTAAACAGTTCTTAGTGACGATTTCAAAGTAACTGGTTATTCATTCAAGACATAAATATAACACTAACTTCTATGTTTACTAAATTCCACACTGTGAAACGAGTTCATTCAATCCATCAAATATAATGTACAGTTGTATTAACTCCCGATTTCCCTAGTATCTGTTAGTCGTTCTCCATGTTTGAAACTTGTTCCATAAAATATGTAGACTATTTATCTTATTTCTTCTTACTTACTAACATCAGTGCGAATTATATCTAGATTTAAACTGAATGTCTCTTGTAAGTCATAGGTGTTTGGGCCTACACAAATTCTGAACTATAGCTATTATACATGATGTATTTAATTGGAAAAACAATTATATGAAACTTTATGAAATGTGAAGTCTACTTAGTTAACATATGCAAATTAACAATTTAGTTTATATGACACATGCACGTCTTTACCATCAATATATGACCTAGATTATCTGAAAAGAAAAGTGTTCATTTTAAAGATATTGCCTAATTATCAAAATAATTACCTATGCAAATTGCACGTTACAAATAAAAAAGTACATAAACAACTTCATGTTTGTTATGGTTGATGGATGCACCAAGTTAAATGAAATTTGAAATTTGAAGTTTGCATTTTTAACATATAGCCTAACAAGAGTGTATGTGTGTTTTTCGTGACTGATGTAAGCACCAAATTATATGGAATTTTAAGTGTGCATTCCAAAAGATATAGATTAATTACTTATAGTCGCTAATTATTAAAATTACCCATTAATAGTAAAAGCTATGTCAATAAAATTCTTGAGCGTATTGTTATGGTTGACACATGTACCAAATTATATGAAATTTGAAGTTTGCATTCTCAAGATAGAGGCTAATTACCGAAAATCATTAATTATGAAAATTACGTTATCAAAACGCTTCATTGGATAAGTGTGACACAGCTTAATTACTGAAAATCATTAATCATTGAAATTACTCAGTAAAAGTGAAAGCTATATCAACAAACTTCACAGGACAGGTGCATATGACATATGTACCAAGTTATCTGAAATTTGAAGCTTGCATTCTTAAGATACAGACTAATTACCGAAAATCATTAATTATGTCCAATATTCATTGAAACTGTAAGCTATATCATCAAACTGTATAGGACATATGCGCTTTGTCATGGCTACCATATTTGAAGTCTGTGTGCTAAGATATAGCCTACTTATACTAAAAAACAGTAATTATGCAAACGACTAATGAAGGTTCAATGGATGTTTACCAAAATCTAAACAGTTCTTGTCGTTACGAGATGGACGATATGTGTCATTAGAATCAATGCAGTAGTTTTTTCAGATATCATTTTCAAACAAACAGACAGACAGACAGACAGAAGTATAACTTAACCTCCTCTTACGGGAGGTAATCATGACTTTTTGCATTTTGCTGGATTAGCTCGAACTGAAAACTGGATTACGATACGCCAAGAAACGACAGGTGAGCACTACACATAAATGATCCATATTGACAAAGATACATGGATTTCAACTCTCCAGGATGAGCGTCCAGATGAGCTTACGGAATTAGTTTGTCAGTTAGCCGCCACTGTGTGGTTTAGTTAGTGTTTTTTTCACTGATATGTACTATATGATACTTATATGTTATGCAGGTGTTTATCAAGCAGCCACATTTTAATGGCAATATCAGTCCTTAGTATCTAAAAGGAAAATACTTTCTCAGGCGTAATCAAGTGCTTGCATAATACGCATACCACAATGACCTTTGTGCAATATATTGCGGTCATAACCTTATTTCAACAGAGTAATTCCCCAGCGTATATCTTTGTAAATTAGAAAACTAGCTATGCTTTCAATACTAGAAGTATTGCAGATGTACTGTATGTCATTCAGCGATATATGTATTTAAGTGTACGCTTCATTTGCTCGTAATTCTCTTTTTATATACCCCCTTTACAGCTAAAATGATGTAGGATTGGTGTTTCACTTTTTATGATTTTGTACAGAGCTAGACATATTTCACCTCTAGACTAACAATAACAGAGACACAGTAAACACAACAGGATCTTTTGCCCAATCGCATTGAACACTGATAAGCTTTGCAGCTATTGTTTCCCGGTGCAGTGTAAAAACAGGCTTCTAATGAAAACATTACGCATGGATTTGTTGATTTTTGAATGGCTGCATTTGTTTTATTTTCTAACTGATAATCAAGATTTCAACTGGACAACTTTCACATCCCCCACTGAGCACGGTGCCTATGTAATTGTTTCTTCTGCATTAGAAGTTGTCTGAGAGTGTGTATTAAATATCATGTCACATGAGTGAAACACCAAGCCAATATCATTTTAGAGGTATATTTTACTTCTTATTTCACATAAACCACAACATATTACTAATAAGAGCATGATTAGTGAAAGTATACCGTCTGTTACCGACAACATTTTCGGCATGAATTGTTTGTTTGTTTGTCTTTCCTATATTCCTATTATGCTGTCAAAATGGTTCAATTTAATTTGGTCAAATAGTGGACTTTTTACCTTATCAAACCTTTTCTGTTTATTTGCCGCCCACGCGTGATGAGTAAGCTCTGATGTGCTTGACGTGAGTATGGTTATTAGATGTAAAACCGAGAAGAAAGACAAATCCTCAATGGTGTAGTTTAGGATTAGTATGTCTGTTCGTATTTTGATGAAGTGTATTTATATTTTGAAATTTTAATGGATCGTAGAAGTCATTTGGAAGGCCTCGTATGTAATTACTATGTTTTTCTTTTTACTGTTACAATTTATGAGCTTACGTCGCCAAAGCCAACTGTTGTTCCAATAGTGATTTACTTCTAGATGGACGTTGAGATCTTACTTTAAACACAATAAGCACAACATGTAAGCATATCTAGTAACTAAATAATTGGAAAGGACTCAGGAGACGACAGTTGTTCACTTTTTAAACAGCAAATGTAGTTGCTACCACGTCGTCGTTTCTGTGGCTATTAGTACAAAGAGAGCCCCGAGGCTTATTTGTCTCCCGCGAGAAGCACTGATAGTATCTGGGAAAATAAATACATGGCATCAGCATGGGTATCAATGAAAACTTTGAGAGATGCAAGATGTTTGTGTGTTGAGGATATATGTGATGTTTGCACTGTAATTAAACGTGACGATATGTTTACATTGTGATGGTTTCAAAATAGATCAATCTCAGCTATCGACGGAAAGAAAGAAGAAAGTCTTGGATACACACAAGCTTTATCTTGTATCACATGACGCTGGAAGTAAAACATTACAACGGTTTAAGTCAACATGACTAGCTGATGTCATTCCAGCTTTTAAGCATACAACTTCTGAAAACTAGACACAATCCTCTCATGAATAAGTTGTCTATCCTTTGTCATCACCACCTTTACCTGTCAAGATCTCAATTGATTCCCCGAATACATTGTGATTGGTCGATTATTTTGGAAGACTGCCTATGTTTACAAAAGTTAATTTCTTCTGTTACTCTTTTCTCGATAAGTAAATTATGAATACGTACATATAGAGCTTACATTATGGGTTTGTTTTAATTGTCAGTGAATTAGTAACTCACAATTGTTCACTTATACATTTAACATATTCATTTATTATATAAGGCTATAATTTTGGCGGGAAACAATTCCCTGAATATTAGCAACATTCATATATAGCATGCATCTCGTGTCCATTCTTCAAACCTCGACATATTTTACTTGGTAGTTGAAGTAGTGTATAAACTCCAGCTCTCAGCACAGCTTTAACATAACAAACGTGTCTGTAAACTCGTACTCGCTAGCCGTCACATTGAACCTTCACATCAACGAGCCACTCCAATAGTACATTTGTTGCCATGCCTTCAATTGCCCGACAATAACAACGACTCGTTGGATTAAAATAAAACCTTATAAACTAGTCGAATTTGCAGTATAACCTCACCCAAGTACATTTCACCAGTTTAATTGATTTAATAGGACACTTATAGAGCAGACACCGTTTATTTTCTACTTGCTTCGTCTAAGACAAAATAATATATTTGCCTCTAGTGTCATATTAAATATATTAAACCCACGCTTAAACTGTCAGAGAGATATCCAATTTTATCAACAGAATGATATACTCCTATCATGTGTGAATAATTACGGAAAGGAACATTACCAATATCATTAGTCAATATACATACCCAATATATCGTTCAAGTATACCTTCCTATAATTGTACCTTTGAAGACGTCTCGTTGTCTGCATTCTACTAGTCTAAGACAGATAATGATGTCAAAATCGGAATACGTTGATATATTAATGATATTGAGTAACCAAACTGTGAGTAATCACCGGTTTCGGCAATGCACGTCAGTACGTTAAAGCTTTGTAAAATCACATTTACTTTGAACAAAATAAAACAAAACAAAATTGTGTATCCATGGAGTATGCACAGAAAGCAAATGTTTATTTCCCAGGGGTATATCCAAAACCCAAAAGTGTTTCCTTCCAATCTACAAATCTTTACATCACTGCACGTTCTCTACCCTG
The DNA here is from genome assembly GCF_964340395.1 of Glandiceps talaboti. Classification (NCBI taxonomy): domain Eukaryota; kingdom Metazoa; phylum Hemichordata; class Enteropneusta; family Spengelidae; genus Glandiceps; species Glandiceps talaboti. Next base: position 19,747,086 of record NC_135549.1, read on the forward strand.
TATATATATATATATATATATATATATATATATATATATATATATATATATATATATATATATATATATATATATATATATATATATATATATATGTGTGTGTGTGTGTGTGTGTGTGTGTGTGTGTGTGTGTGTGTGTGTGTGTGTCAAGTAGAGCCTCGACACACATACAAGTACAGCCAAAATAATATACCTAGCTACGGCTACATATATCTATATTGTTTTACATTTTTCCCTAAAAGTTGAATTCTATATCAAATAACAGCATATTGACAATATCAGTCTATTGTACTTGTAGTATAATGTCAATGTATTGTGCGAGGGTTGATTCATGAAGGACTTGTAACTATCTCATAAGCAAAAATATGTGATGACAATCCCTGTTACCACAAGTGAGAAGCCTCAGTAATCATGTACACATGGGTCTCCAAATATTTAAGCAATAAACCACTCCTCGGGATGGTATATACCACTCAGTTTTGACCAGTGAACGAAATATATGCACGAGTGATAGTGAATGCATATATTGAGTTCACTGGTCAAAACTGAGTGTTATACCACCCATGGGGTGGTTTATCGCTATTATATTATACCAGTATATTCAAAATCCCGAGAACAAGATACGAACTAATGTTTTCTCCATTTCATTTGCGCCCCCCTGTGACTAATTTGCATAACAATAATGCTGCTTTCAGGACAGCCAGCTCACCATGAGCATCGTGCAGTGACTGGATTATTTTATCTGCTGCTCGTTTCTAGGGATAATTTGTACATTGATCGGCTCATTAAAAGTATACGGTTATGAATAAGCCGCCTGTTTTTACTCAAGGTATAAACTTGAAGTGGTTTATTGAATACAGCATGCTTTGTGCATGCCCAGCCGGCTTCGGGACTCGGTGGAGTGAGAAGATAGACATGGTGGCAGGTTGATATTTACAATGTATTTACTGGAAGTTATGTCGGGTTTAGGGGGATTTCCCACGCGGATTGATGAATGATACTATGCTCTAGGACAGGATCCCAGACACATTTCTAATGGTATTAGTCGGTCAGTGTAAGCTCTTACACTTGCTTCATTTTTATGACAGGACAAGCTCACTTGTTTCCACTCCAAAACCGCTCGCATGCATGCCTTGACCTCAGTAGGCGATAGTTTGTACAGATACGCGATAACTCGATTCGAAATTTCCTTCATAATTTCCCATAAAGTATTGGCTTATTGAGAAAATCCTCCTCTGAAAATTTGCAGACTGAGTTCACTATCACCTCGGACTACAACGTTCGTAGCAGACGACAAACAGTGAACATCAAAATTTGGAAGAGTGCCAACTGTGCTCATAGACGTGCTAGCCCAATGTTTAGAGCAATCAAATATCTCGATTTGCGTCATTAATATACTGGTATAATATAATATGTGGTTCGACTCGTCTAAATGGAGAGGGCGCTAATGAAAGGGTTACATATATTTAGGTTATATATATTGAAACTGTAGCCACGAAAAGCTAGAATTGAGGAAAGGTTGTTCTTTACAAAGATTCATCTAAGTCTTAGTAGATATTCTGCATGTATGTATGTATGTATGTATGTATGTACATGTATGTATGTATGTATGTATGTATGTATGTATGTATGAGTGTGTGTGCGTGTTGACCAACCGACATTTGTAACAATTGCCGATATTTGTAAATTGATTCCAGGAAACCTGTAATGACGATATTTAATCTCTCTTCCAAGTTAAGGATGAGTAACCGTATTTCTTTTAAAGCCAGGAAGAACATTCTTAATTTGTTTTTTTCATTACAAATTTCGACAGGTTTATTATACATTTGTTCATGACATTCATCTCAAACATCGGCAATTTTCATTGTAATTAATTTTTGTTGTTCCCAGAATTTACTACAAATGTCGTCAGTTTTATTAGAAATGTTGCCTTTTAGCAAATAAGCTTATCAGCAATCATTACAAATGTCGGTTGCACAGTACGTGTATGTGTGTGGTTTTGCATCTGTTTGCTTCCTTTACAAGTTCCTAAAGTTGGTGTACATAAGATATGACATAACATATGAGATATACTTCTTCTTCTTCTTTTTCTTCTTCTTCCATAACTGGCCACCTTCAACATGTTGAAGATTTTGCCAGTGAGTGCGCAACAAAAATGAGGATGGTGAATTAAAGCAGTACTGATTCAAAGTAAATAAATAATAAATAAATAAAATAAAATAAAAAGTAAAACCAACCACCTACATTTTGGCAACATTTGATATATGGATATTAAAATAAACAGCACGAGTTGACATTAACGATGTTGACTTTGAACATATAAAAACTAAAAAAAAGAAAATAACCTTGCAATATTACAATCACATTAAATCTTTTCAGCAAGATTTTGAATAGGTGAAAATGATGGTTAGTCGACGTTCTAATCGAAGTCAGTCAAAAATTCTCAATAGTGTTATTAGCTACAGTTTCACTGTCTATCCATGTATAGATCTGAAGACATCGATCATACATCTTGACATGCACACGCTACAGAATATTACATTAATATTTCATAAGTGTACAATTTAAAGATTTTCTATCTTGAATTCGGAACAAACATAATGGAGATGTAATGATACTAAGCAAATATGTGCCCGCCAAATGACCAGGGGATAAAGTCATATGTTTCCATGCCAATAAATACCCCTTGAATAATTTAAAAAACCAAAGGGCACTGTACTGTTTGTAGTTGCTTTACTGCATGAAATGCATTGTAAAATTAACCTGTTACAGTGATGTCAAGAGTGTGATTTAGGATCCAATGACTAATTATTCGAGGCGATAAAGTTAATGTGGGTCAAAGCATTTTGAGGTATAACGTAAGCAGAATTCACATATATCATGGATGGAGATCTGTACTGCTCAGGTTTGATGTCAAAGATCTAAGTTTTTTGTGTGTATCCCAATCGCTGTACGAACCGAACCGTACGTACGTTTCATCGATAGTTAGAAAGCTGAATTATATAGGATCTAGTATCAATTACGCGATGCTCACTGGTGCATTACTTTAGTCATAAAGTGGCGTCGTCGAGTCAATATATCCAAGTTCTATATCTACCAACTTTTCACCGCCTGTCACATATTGTTTTCAAACGAAATATAGTTTCCATCATGACTAAAAGTTTACACACCAAACGAAATCGATAAAAGTACACCTCCATATCACAACAAGTAATCCAAGCCCAATTACTGGGTTGACAAGGCTTGAATGAAAATATTATCCACATTTTGTCCTGTTACACACTTGTAACACATTCCATACAATGCAGTTGCAACTGGAACCTTTGTTCAAACTGTTTTGTGATAATTTTAATGACGCAATCGTAATATCGTATACCCTATACATTTGTAATCACCTGTGGGTACGCATATTTAGCAGTAGCAGTGAACATATTATCGTGGTGCAATACATATATTGTCAAATTGATATTCTGATCCGCACCCAAAACTCAGCATCCCCTATTTATAACAATTTCGATGTATTACTGTACTTCTTACAGATAAAATGTGCAATTATGTCTGTTTTTTAACACTTTTCAAAAAACACTGTATGTATGTATGTATGTATGTATGCATGCATGTGTGTGTGTGTGTGTGTGTGTGTATGTATGTATGTATGTATGTATGTATGTATGTGTGCATGTATGTATGCATGTGTGTGATAGGGAGAGTTAATCATTTCACTTGAAATAGCGGATATTATACTGACGAATCAATAGTAAATTAGTTCAGAGACGACAGTCGCTCACAAATCTATAGATTTTGAAATCTGATTAAAATCTAATGTATTGAAAGCGGCTTGATGTTTATATTCACCTCTATTTCCATCATTTTATGTCATTTGTTTTGTTCCGGGTGGACGCCGCTTTGCCATGCGATCACCCGGAACAAACTAAATGACGCGACAGTATGGAAATATAGGTAAAAAAGGACAGCTAGCCACCTCCATCACAACCGACTTTATTCAGATTTTAGATTTTGGTACAGTAACTGCTTTAAGTCACGGTTTGACAATTATCCACCTGATAAAGTCACCAGCGAAAGTTGAGAATTCTTGAGAACCTTGAAAACAAAACAACCGTCCATGCCTAAATGACAATGAACTGAAAACTAGGCGAGTGCGAATATGACAATATCCAGTGTTACAGTAGCATGTTTTGTCCTCAGCATGTGTCGAAGTTCCGGTCACTGAAGGTGTGTTTCAAACCATGTAGTATATTCACATACAGCTAAACCGATGTAGGCTTAGTGTTGTAAATCGTGGGCCATTACGTTTTTGACACAGAGCTAGACATAGTTCAACTCTATACTAACAATACTAAAGACACAGTTAACACAGCAGCATCCTTTGCCCAATCACATTGAACACTGATGATAAGCATTGCTATTCTTTTCAACCTGATAAAAACAGGATTCTAATGAAAACATTACACCTGGACTTGATGATTTTAATGAAAATTTATTTTCTAAGTGATAAGCAACATTTCAACTTGACTACTTCTACATCCTCACTGTGCACGGCACCTATGCAATTGTTTCTTTTGCAATAGAAGTTGTCTGAGGATGTGTATTAAATGTCATATCACATGAGTGAAACACCAAGCCTACATCATTTTAGCTGTAATTATGAAGTTCTGGATCTACGTTATGAAGCTTTCATTCGGTCACTTTAGTGTATTCTTGGTATGTGGACTGAAATGTTTGATGCGTCACATTACAGCTCGACCTTTGACCTAGTACACTACGAAATAATAGTGATCATACAAAAACAAGTGTTCAGCCAAAAGAACATGTTGGCTCTTTGCTGTGGCCGTGGCACCCTAGGTCACTCCGCGTGAACTGTTCCTTTAAACCGATCGGATGTTTCATTTGAAAAGTGTGCTGACAGTTGGTGAAAAGTTTGTCGATGGTATTTTACTTCATACATTAACTCGAGCGCGCGACTTGTGGCGCTTCGCTAAAGCTGGAAAAAACATATCTGTCAGTGTTTTTTTTTGCAGTATGTGTTATTTGATGACTTGAACGCAAAGATCATGAGGGTTGTTACCTACGATAAGTTCAAAAAAGATATTTAGAAGGTTTGAAATTTTGTAATAGCAATTAACTGTTCAAACTTCAACGAGTCCCAAATGGCCAATTCACAGCCATTGAACACAAATTTGCTCCTGACGAAAAGATGGGATAAACGTTACGACTGTAACCGTCCATTCTTTGTACACAAGATTTTGTCACTGTGAAATTACGCTATAATATGGAGGTGCAACATATAGTGAATGGAGTGGAATGTTTGTGTTAGCGAATTTGAAGCAGGGATTAAAGCTTGTAAATGCTATATGATAATTTGGTTTTGATAAATCTGCTAATTTAACTTTTGTGTTTGCCAAAGAAGTTCTAAACTTCCCTGTAATCGTGATATCATTGGTTCCTAATACAATGTATTCAGACATACCAAGAATTTGTCCTTTCTTAACATTACACGAACCAGATTTAGAAACATAAAAAACCCATATGAATACGTCTAAAAGTATATATATGACCGAACATATTAAATAGACTGCCAACTTGGAATGATTTAAGGTAAGGTGAACTTAATCGGTTGAATCTGAGAGAAAATACAATTCTGTGCAGTCACGCACATAATCTGCCGTCGCGAAGTCAAATAATGCGTCTCCTCTGCACCACTGAATCTTCATAGACGGGCTAAACAACTCCCCATTCAAGAGCTAATAGGCATGTCAACAAATATTGTTGCAAATCGGGCGAGATATCATCTTACTAAGTGCAGTGATTTTAGGTCCAACGTAGCATACAATGATAGTGGCAGAATTATGAAACATGTCAGCGCTACAATACTTTTGTCAAACTTTTAGATGCTCAACGCTCTTTATGTGAATTTGAGAAAAAAACCGACAGCTCATCTGTCAAATAACACAATTTTCTATAACATATGAAGAAGTACGTATTCTAACATATCGCCAGGAGTAAGCACATTCGTGAAATGAAACAAGCCCCTGATGCCGTACAATGTATTCAGTCCTTTACGTGTGTGAATAATAAGAACGTAGGTAGCATATAGGTATTTGAATTGATTTTTACTATGATGCATAGAAACATGAGAATGAAAGTCAATTAAAATGTATACTACAAAGGTTACATTGTGAGAAAGTTGTTGAACACTATTGAGAACGAGTGAACTTGATTAGGACAACCAATATCGATGTTAAAATGACAAGAAACTGACTATAATCAGTGCGACGTATTCTGGATGGCATCCCATGCAATTTGAGTGCGTTACATTTTCTGACATTCGACTATTTTGTATTGTACACTATAGTGTGTGATATTGGAAACTGAAACGCTCATGAATAATTCATTGCCACGAGGAATATAATCTGACACTTTACACGAGCGCGCTAAATGTCATTCTTAAAAAAAATAAATGAATATGATTTCCTAGAAGCAAATTCAGAAATCTGTTTGCAAATCGTTAGATAAACATGGAACTTTATACACTTTTTTATGTCATTATTTTGTCATGGATAAAACCAACCTTTCGATAATATAGAGCCAAGCTCCCACGCTAAATTGTAGATACCAGGTGCCCCAAAACTCCAGCCTGGCATATTGCCTAGTTAATTCCTGAATCTAACTATTCCCGTGGATATTTCGCCAGTCACTCTTCAAAAATGAGGAAAGGAAGTGCAAGGAGAAACGTATAATTGTAGTTTTGCAATAAAACATGTCGATTCATGTTACCGATATTCTATGGTGCATACTATGACACGCCATTTTCAAATATCTAATTTGTAACTAGCAAATCTACATTTCAGATGTGGGGTTAAACATTAAAATTAATTTACACTTTTGAATTACAGTTTAGCTTATCGACTTTGAAAGATAAACCTTAAATGCTTAATGTACATTTAATGATATATAAATAATATCATAAACCATATATATATTATAAATGTGTACCTTTCGGAAACTGGAAAATGTATTTCGTGGTGTTATATATACAAATCATTGAGAGGCATTTCCCCCAAACACCAAACTACATAAGATCTTCAACAAAGGAAATCTGAAGTAAAGTTACATTGCAGACCATACACAAAAAACTAATAAATCCAGCAGCTGTAGAGATTGCAAACAGTGTCCACTCAACCAACGTAATATACAGGGCACAAGTCGCACCAGATAACATCAACACAAAACTATACTTTGGGCTCACAGAGAACACATTTAAACAGCGATTCCCAAGCCACAAACACACATTTACTCATAAGAAGCTACAGTACAGCACAGAGCTATCCACACAAGTTTGCAATTAGAAGGAAACCAGCCATATAATATCAAGTGGGGTATCATCACCCAAGCGGCTGCTTATACAAGTGAGACGAAACGTTGTAACCTCTGTTTACTGAGAAACTTTTGTATAATGTATGCTGAAAAAAGTATATTACTAAACAAAAAATCCGAACTGGTCTCGAAATGTCGCCATGAAGGCAAATACTCGCTCGCCAACTATAGAAGTAAACCCCCGTAAGGAATAGTTTAGTCCGACCATCTTGTTACGCAATATATTACAAACATTAAGTGTACGTACCGACCGTGACAATCCCAATTTTTTTTTTAATTTCGAAAAAGATTGGATAAGTGAAAAGCTCCCATTTCAAAATTAACTATTGCAATTCAACCTTAACAATCATTGTAAGTAAATAAATAAATAAATGAAAACTATATTTGTTATTATGCACGTTTACAAATCACAAATTGCATTCACTATACGAATACTGACACCAAGTCCTAGTCTGTTATGATGAGATATGGTATGCTATTATGGTATGTATATTTAATGTACAGTACCCTACGATACAAACTGGAATGCGCTGAATATTGACATCCTAAATAAACAATCGTAATTTTGTAAATGTGTATGAAAGATCCAGAAAGGTACTCGGAAACATTTAGGTAATTGTGATCAAAACGTTTACTGTGAATACTATTGTGTCAAAAAAGAAACCCTGGATCCACACTTTTCCCGGATATTACATTTCCTTTAATGCATACCTTCAAAATTATATAAGCCCTATGTTTAACGCTAACAGACATTTTGAAGATGGAAATAACAACCAATACATCAAATGAGAAAATTCACATTTACTTTGCATTCTGCGATAGCGAATGATCTCATTATAGATAAACATATGTATCAACAGCGTGATATATAACTGTTCCTATAAATATTGTGATAGCGAGCAACAAATCATATTTTTCTATTTTGTATCAATATGTATTGGCAATGTATCTTGCAACCTGGCATTAATTCTGTGTAACATGTCGACATCTTACAAAATAATACATAAGAAATAAAACACTTATTGAAGGGATAGACAATCATGTTTATTTTTCATTTACAAGGATTTGACAGTCAGGCAATCAATAACGACCAACTAGTGTGATGATTAAAAAGAATCGTTTTTACGGAAAGCCACATCATTTTTCAAAGTATGTTTACGGTGCGCAACCAAAGTGTTATGGTTGGAAGGTGAAATCGCAAATGCAAGCTTTGATTGCAAGACATCAGTGACAATCTGCGTAATAATTGGACGAGTGTTTCAGCAAGTTGAATCTGCGATAAATAAATTGCGTTTGGGTCTGTTGGCGTTTGTTTGACATTTATGCATGTGCGATAATAGTTTCATACAGCTTACGTGCAATGTATTCAGGAGTAGTGAATTCGTAGACTTTTTCACCATTCTGGTCCTAAAAATGGTAAAACCGTACAATGCCATACATAAGTTTGCACGTTTGCGTACTATATACTCATAGTTTTAAACCCCCAGCTTTGTCCATGATTGTACGACATGTAGATATGGTTATACGTCTTCTCTTTGCAAATGTGAAAACAATATTCTACAACATATTCAACTATTTCAATAACGTTAAATTATGAACAATTTAGCGATGTGAACGTTTGGAGTGTATATAACTGAACAATGATTGGAATAATACTTGAAAGGAGCTATGTTTATATTTACGTGTATTTGTATATAGTACCTTGCATACATGAACAACATGTCTAAACACGAAATATGTACCTATATTCAAACATTTGCAAAGTATTAATGTTATTTCCTCATTTTCTGCAGAATCGACTGATGTTGGTAGATTAGCAAAAATATTTTGTCATTATTCATGTTAACGCGTTTTGCATTGAGCATTGTTCTGGGCAGGGTGCAACATACTCCACCTACAACTAAGAGCGGGATTTTTATGGAAAGTGTAGAGTATGCTACATCGTTGTCATTGAACCAGTCATCAATTTTTTTCATTGTGTAGTTTTCAGATGTGTCAATAATTGCACTTTATTGTGTATCACCACTATTATGCAATAAGTCACCCAACCTCCACAAGGTTGTTGTGTATGATCATGAGTGGAGATTTGATATCAACATTTGTTTTGACTAAAGCATAACATGTTTTCACATATATAGTAATAAAATATTGCAATGAGAGTCTCAAACGTACTACGGACTCAATAAATCGGCGCCCTGGCACTTACTGAGCGGCGTTTTCAAAGGTAAAAACTAAATGTTCTTTCAATTATAACGATGTTGCCTAGACTACACTTTCCATACAACCCCGATCTTCGTTTTAGTTCATAATAATTTGTTTTTAGATATGTTTTTTTTTTAAAATAAAAAAGTCATTACAATTTGTCATTTCTTCCTTTGACGCAAGAGATAGCCATATAAAAGCACAAGTATGTCGTCTCGAGCACCCCCCGTTTTGGCGTGTTGATATTTTTTGCCCATGAAAAGATTTAATTTGGTATACATAGCAAACGTATTGTCTAATAGGCACGGGGAGTATGGAACGCGGTAAGGCTTACATAACGAATTTGAACGATTCCAGGACGTGTAATCTTATCTAAGTCGATATTCACAAAGTATAAAGTCAATCTGTGAAGGGCAGCATGGCAGTAATGAGGGTTAACCAAAGGTTAAAGCAATATATATACCCCTGCATAATTATTTCGGATCTGCGGTGTTTATTGTCACCGACGACGACAAATAAATCACTGATTCAACACAGTGGCTATACATTTGCTGTCATTATGCATTAAGCCATTGTCATTAAATGGTAAATTAATTCAGGCACAAAGTATTGATTACATTTCTTGTAATAATCATTGTATATCGCTAGATAAGCTCTCGGTCATGCGACATTGTGACAAACCTTTTAGCAACTAAAGTTCTGCATAATATGTATACCTTTAAGTTACTACTCATTTTTTGTTTCCGAGATAACAATAATGATCACGATGATCGCGCCCCTACTTCCCTTATGTATAGTGTTACATGTTTCAGAGCTAAATTCTTTCCATTCAGGATATTTGGTAACTTTCGTTATGAACTCAAAAGTGAAGTTAAAGTACATTTAAACCTTGTGCTCTACAGTGATATTCTATTTATGTAACAACATGAGTCTCCGAAATTTCAACATCGCGTATTTCGGAATTAGATCTAAATTCTACTATTTTGGCAATCTTGGCTAAGGGTCAGGAAATGTTATGTATAATTGGTGCATGGCACAGATGCTATCGACTACGTAATTGGGCAAACAAAATGGCATATTTATGATTAGTAACAGTTTGTACCAGGTACGATTTGAATGTTAGCAAGCTCAATATGACGTGATGGGCTCATTTTAGAACTAGATCGTATGTATGATTTCATTTTTCTGTAAAAGTATTAATATTACACAGCTATTTTGTGGTCTTTGAGCGGATGTCTTTCATAAGACTTAAGAATACGTCATACTCTATAAATTTAAGAAAGGAAGGAGAGCGGAGACAGAGATTGGTGTCATGCAATACAATCAACCAAGTCGTTAGCTTGGCGTTCGTTGAAACTATATATGAACGTTTCAATTCGTTATGAGTTCAGTTCAATTCAGACTTAGTCGTAGAAGAGATATGGATTGAGAAGAAACTACTTAGCCGGCTAATTCAACGTTCTGGTCTTAACTGGAACAGACTGCTGACTCACGCATATGGCCACAAAACTGATACATCTTTCAAAACTGGAAAATGTCGGCGGAAATATCCATACCTGAATGATACTCTGTATGACTGTACTTTGAATTATAAATTCATATCCACACTGTACAGGTACACGTGCAATTCACAACAGTTCCTGCAACGCAACTGTAGGCCACTCACTCCGGGTACCCACTACGTGTACAACACACTATCATAGTTGCAAAATTATATTTTATATTTAAGGTATTTTCTGAAACTTGCAGAGAACGTACTCTACTTTACGACGTGCACAAATCGCATGATAGGCAGTTCCCTTTTCCTTATTTTAGGTAGGATTTTGCCTGAGATCACCCGATTGTTCGTCATATCACCTCTAGTTTCAATTCGACAACATGAAATTTATTAATTTTTACGACTCGTGCCACCATATGGAAACAACACATACGGTGATACGACGAACGGAAGAGGTGATCTCAGGCAAAAACTTCACATTGGCTGACATGGAATGCTTATATTAAGAGAGACTAACAAGATACATGTAACACGTTATCAATTTTCTTCAATTATTATGTTATTTGATGAAATATTAAACTAAAAAGCAACATTTGGTTTACTCAATCGATACTTACTATAACTAATGGTCTTGAAATACAAACCAGAGACACAGTTTGATACACTGCTTTGTCATTTGAAAATCGTAGAAAGAGGATGACACTTAATTTATCACAACAGTACTGTATTCGAATATATAATATAAATAAAAGACTAAAAGGAGAATTTGGACAGTTGACTCATCTGGCACTGCTGCCGTCGAAAGATTGGCACAATTAATCAATCTTTACACATTACTAATGCATTATTCATTTTCGATTGTGATGTCTGATTTAGTTACAATCAACCATACTTACTGTAGAGGACATCGCAAGTTATATTTGATCGTGTGCGTTGCTATACGTCCGCGAACATACCTAATAAGTGTAGCCGAAAGTTGAAATAGTTCCTTCGCATTGTTGCATATAATGGCTTGGATGCGATGTTTTGAAGCGGTGTCGAGGAAGCTTTATGAGAACGTTCGTTGGTAAACATTGATCCAGAAAAACGTCCATGTATATATATATATATATATATATATATATATATATATATATATATATATATATATATATATATATATATATATATATATATATATATATATATATATATATATATATATATATATATATATATAACACCCAATCTGTGAAATTGCCCAATCCATGAAATGGGTAGGTATAACTTTACCCAGTTCATGAAATAGGGAATCGTGTTGGACAGGTTATGAAGTGAGTATTGTAAGATATGTCCAGCATCTTTTATAAGACACACACACAAAAGAATAAGAATCAAACAACTTTATTATCATGTATTTACAAAATTCTTTACTTAATAATTCTTATTTTATTATAATTCGGGTTGCTTGTGTTTTAATAAAGTTCGATAATCAACACCCCAGTTCAAAAACTCTTGCCGCAAAGATTTCATTTGGCCCCTTTTAGATCGTAATTTATATTCTCATATGCATAAGGTTGACCATTCCATGAACTGGGTAAAGTGACATGCAAATTTCATGAATTGGGCAGTTTCACGGATTGGGTGTAACACACACACACACACACACACACACGTGTTAGTATATATATATATATATATATTGCATACGTGATTATTATAGATTCAATACTAAAGACAGATGTAGGCATACCTAGTGGTACGCAGTGTACATTAAATTTGTCGTCTAGGTGGTATGCCGGACCGGATCAGGGCATACCGTCCTCCTCCATAAAACGCACACACAGCATAAACTATCATATTGTGTACATTTCCTCTCCTTCAAGTGCATTGCAACCTTGATTTTCGATAACCAGCAGTCACGTAGAGGTCAGACTGAGACCAAAACTCGTTAAAAATAATGACCTCCGTGAAATCGTAGGGATAGGATTTATCGCATTAGTGTGTTATACAGGTTCTCAAATACGGTGTTGAAAATCCTCCCAGTACACATATCCAACATATAATGGTCTTATATTTTGATTGATGTGCTGGCTTCAATCACACTCGATCTGCTTTAATCTGGCAACTGCTACTTGACCTTTCAACTCGTCAACATTATTCTATCACTCGTGTTTTTTTTATCTGATTTCAATTTGTGGTTGTACATTCTTAGCTGACACTAGAACCCGGCATCTTAAATAAAATATGTATAGACGCACGAAAACATATTCTAAAGGGAAAGTGTTCGTAATAAGCAGCTACTGTAATATATCCATTAGACACTAGTTAAATATGCATACGCCGTAGAGGTGAGTGTGTTAGTATTGGACCTGGATAAGACTGAATTTCGAAATACTATTGCTCAGGAGCAAACCGAAATCCTTGTTCTGAACAGTTTATTTCAGTATACGATAAACAAGCAACACAATACATTGACAATATTAAGGCTTTAATTTGTTGACATATCTTGTTTGTTTCCATGGAAATCATTTCCATTATTAGTATTACAGGGAGACATTGCCTTGTATTATTTTCATGTTGCAGTTTTCTCACAGATAGGTGTGTGTTTTTGTGTTACACCAGTGTCAAAAGGAGAATCTGTCGCATATAGTTTCTACTTTTTTGTTTTTAAATTTGTAGATAAAGCTGGGTGTACGTGGCCAATAACACACCACTGACTAGTTTGTTATCTTCATGGCAGTTAACTACTAGCCTGGAGGTATAAAGCTCAGCACGGGCTTTCAATGTATCAACGTTTTACAATTGTAATGATCACTATTTGCTGTTTCGATAACGAGAAGGGCGTCATGTTGCACCCAATCTTCCAGTCTCTGCTGCGAATGCTGAATTGAATTACCACGCGTGTTCGATTTAATTATTTTGAACAGTTCAGATGGCCTTGTAAGTAGGAAAATGAGAACAATGTATGCCAAAAAGAGAGGTTCATATATTAAAAGTGCGGATGCTTCTACGATGTAATGAATATCAAACATGATTTCTTTTATAACGATACCGTAATTTTGTGAGTTAAACGCACTATCTCTGCTCTTTGGCCCAGCATGATCTGCACGAAAATGGTTTCAATGTATTATCCAGAAACTAGTTTATACCGATGACATTCCGACCAGTTAATCAGTTCCCTGTGATTCTAGCAAGGTCATACCTCTAAATATCGCTACTTTAACAGTGACGTTCATTATTTTTTTGTCAATACAACTTGGTTTTATTTTTAATGTATTGATGCTTAGATGTATAGTGTAGTATTGAAATAGAGTCTTTATCATATCTTGTGTGAATTTGTGAGTAACTATACATAATAAGCTTCCTGTAAACCGATTGAGACATTTGTAAAGATATCTACTACCGTGTCCTATTTGTTTTTACACCAACCAAATATCTTGATAGGTTTTTTGTTGTGCCGCACAGCGCGAGTTCAGTTTATCATGCGCATTGACATTTGAAACAACTCGCAAGATACTAGATGGAGGGGACGGAAACTTTGTGAATTTGAGATGAACAGTCATGTTGACGTACGCTGTTACTCTAGCTTAGCGTGTTGGCACTTTTCCAATTTTGAAAGATTTCTAAAATAACACACATGCAACTTGAATTAGTATGCTCTATAAGCATTTCGAGAGGAAACGACGTGACTGTAAAAACACATCCAAATAAATGAGAATGAACTACAAGTGGAGGATGGACATTTACCAAAAGGAATACATAATATGGAGACATTGTCCAACTTTTGTTAGTGTAGCTAACGTGAGCCGTCGTCAATTTTATGTGTCATTTGACTTTGCTGTCAATGAAATTTGTAAACACGTATTCAATGCATTACTTATTGCTTTACGATCCAACGTAAATTCCAATTTAATAGCTTATACATTGTGTTGGTAGTCTGAGATAACAAACTCTTCCTGGCTTTGGATATTTTGTCTGATTATCACTTCAGAGAATTCGAAGTAACTCAGACAAATAGGTGCCACGTTTTAAAAAAAGAACACATCGAAAGTTGGTAAAATTACAACCCTTGCACCACTTGTCTAGAAATGCTGATGATCAGTAGTAGACAATAAAAACTGACATTGTAGGTGCCTAAAATGAGTCTCCTCATCACACTATTTAAACAGACATATATTGATACCAAATAACATGGGGTGTTTCTGAGGTAAGTTCATGTCAATTCATGTTCTTATCAGTTTGTTTGTGTTTGTGAAAGTTCGTCATATTGCCATATCTACAGTATGACTAACATAGACAAAACTGATAAAAGTATCGCGGTGAATCCCAAAGCAGCCACTATTGTTTTTGTATCAATGTATGTCAGTTTGATAGTGTGATAAGGAACCAGTGTTCATTGTCTACTGCTGATAAAACGAGTAGTAATCAGTAATATTACGATGCATATATACCTTTTCTGCGCAAGGGTTGTGTACTGATGTTTAGCAGACTAATTAAGACAAAACGTCGACGTAATTACCTTGGTCATAAGAAAAGCAATTACAAGATATGGCAACTATATGTAACTGACGATTGATGCCCGTTTATTATACTGTTTGGTAATCGTATGAACTGCATCATATTAACATTTCAAATCGAACTGTTACAACCCATCTTCATGAATTCACACTAATTATTGTATCACCCATGGATACATTTCCTCATTCATTTTTAATTCAAACAACTCACTTGACCACTAGTCTTTCAATAAGAAACAATCCGCTTGAAGGAGACACTATTGCAAAATAGTCTAGGTTCCTTAAAGGATATTCCAATGCATGATTGTGATATACACGAGCAATTTCGTATACTATACGAGCCTTCAGCTTGTTGGATTCGTTGTCACGCATATATACTTAATTGATAACACCGTGTTTGTACTTTGCAATTGTTTAACACACCACTAGAATACCGAAAGGGCAAGAATGCAAAACAACATGCTCGAGGCATGTCATGCGTTTGGATGTCTGACCTCAAAGACATCATTTGCACCCACGACCCAACACACACACACACATGTATATGTAAAATGTCTATGCTGGAGTAAATAGTGATCAATACATATGTATGTAGAGCGGTGTAAATATAACACAGTATCAAATAAGTTGCACATGAGCCGTTACACAGTGTTTCACGCTGTTGCGATCATCAGACAACTAACGGTATAGTTCTAAGACGTTCCACATTAAAATATTTCACAAATTCCATTTCACGTGGTATGGGTGCCAAAGTGGAATTTGGTCAATACATATATATTTAATGTCGGCACTTTGATATTAATTCTGAACGTTTCATTTGATCAATTAGATTGATCATGATGCATATATTTTCTGCCAGGTAAAGGTCACACAGCTTCGTTACATATGAATGCATTGACCAACTTCCACTGTAGCACCCATATAACGTGAAACGGATTTTTTGAACTTTGAATTTGGAACTTCAAAGAACTAAACCCGTAGCCGTCTGATGATCTCGACACCGTGAAACATTGTGTAACAGCTCCTTTGTATCTTACTTGATACTGTATATGTGTTAAATATACACACATTTGCTACAGTACAGCACAAAGCTATTTAAACAAGTTTGGAATTTGAAGGAAAGAAACCAGCCATATATTACCAAGTGGGATATCATCACCCAAGCGGCTGCTGATACAAGTGAGACGAAACGTTGTAACCTCTGTGTAACTGAGAAACTTTGTATAATCAATGCTGAAGAGAGTATATTACTGAACAACAAATACTCGCTCGCCAACATTATTTAGAGGTAATTAACTCCCGTAAGGAATAGTTTAGTCTTGTTACGCAATATATACATACAAATATTATGTGTATGTACCGTTTATGACAATCCCAATTTAGTTCTCTGACGATCGCTCGAAGCGCGAAACTCTGAGTAACGAATTATTGCATCCGTATTCTTTTGAATTAGTATATAATGCTCTGCTACTAATATTTGCATCGAGCACTGTTCTCTCCAGTGACACGAGACACTTATATATATATATATATATATATATATATATATATATATATATATATATATATATATATATATATATATATATATATATATATATAATATGTATATATATAAAGAGACATTGGAAATTATATTATATTATGCATGTGTGTAAACAAAGTGCCTCTGTTTTCACATTTTGCTGATCTAGATCTCCTCAAACCACAACTAGCAGTTAATTCATTGCATTTCACTGATACCTTATGATATGGTGACACTGGGATGTGGTAGCAGTAGGATGTGGAACGGTGGCAGCGATGGGGGCCATGCCAAAATCACAAAATAATGCAAAATTAGATATAAAATGAGTCAAATTAAAATATGACCCTCCCCTACTTGCCAGACTTTAAAATATGTTTAAATACTACCCCCCCCCCCCCACGCCCTCTAATTCCCCTGGTCCTCCCTCTTGTAATTACCGAAGACCCCCTAATGCGATGTGCTTGACAGTCAAATTTGTTATTACGATTATGGATAACATTTATCAGAGACGCTAATTTAATAATGAAACATATGCGATGACCCCCAAAAAGTAATATAATGGAATGTCCTAATACGGTAAGCGAATATGTATCATGATTGTTGAAATGTCCACCCTTCTCTGGCACATATAGAACACGTAATGATTATGTCCTATTTCCCAGAGCACTTTTTTCTCTTCCTAAACAGCCATAATGCGTCGTTTAAACCTTTCAGGAAATTTGGCATGACTCAATAGGTTTTTATTGGGGCCGCGGAAGTTCAATTTACAGTTGTCTTCGTAAGTGCATGTTAATGTGTCAATTGCAGTCCACGCCCAAAGAGCTAAGGAATACAAAGCAGCATCTCTCTCTCTCTCTCTCTCTCTCTCTCTCTCTCTCTCTCTCTCTCTCTCTCTCTCTCTCTCTCTCTCTCTCTCTCTCTAGATCTCTCTCTCTCTCTCTCTCTCTCTCTCTCTCTCTCTCTCTCTCTCTCTCTCTCTCTCTCTCTCAATTGCACAATGTAGTCACGTGTGCCATATACGTTAACACAGTAAAAGTCAAATATTCAGCCCGTTGGTAATCATATCTACTACACACAAAATTAATATGGCATTGTTGTATTTATCTTGAATAAAGAGTATTGGTAGGGTGGACAAGTTTGTTTGTTTACGATCGAGGTAAAACAATGTAAGTGTCATGTTTAGAGTTCGGGCAATTGATTTACAATAAGCTCATTTGTAATCAAACCACCATTAAAATCCATACACTAATTATGTTAGAATAACGTACGTAACGATTCATACAGCTCACCATGTTGCGTAGAAACACGCATCTACCTTACTCCCGATTCGAGCCCTACTTTCAGTTTAATCATTCAAATATCGGTAAAATCAAAATAAAGTTGTTAGCCTAATGGCAGTTGGTAAACTATACTAAAACAACAAACCACACACTATGCATCAAGTACATAACAAGCACATTAAAAGAACAACCAGAGTTATCGTCGGCACTTTACAATCTAAACACAAATCTCGATCGGGGAACAGGGTACGCGAAAACATAATAGTAATTTTTTTTATGACAACATACTACTAAATATTTCAATTTCAATTCATTTTTCTCCACCCTTGCCCAAACGATATATACGATTTTCATGGTAAACATTCAAAATGGTTCATGTCAATAAACATATCAAATTCCAAGTTCTATGGATAAAAAAATGTGAATACTGCAATATGTTGATTTTTATAAGACTGGGTTTAAATTTCTTCATTCCTAATGAGGTCCACTGTACGGAGCTGGCTAATATACAAAACACGACTTTATTATGTAACTGTTAAATTCACACAGTAACCCGAATTCGCACATTTAGTTTCTTCGTAACTACATGTATATGCGGTATATCAGTTTTTGTTTTATTGTCGTTAAAAATTAAGGTTTTATTATATTGTAACAATTATAATTCCAAAAACGTACATGATTGGAAGTAGATGAAATTGCATTCCCGTATATCAGAGCATGTAAACATTTTCATTTACTAAGTAATTAATGAACACTCGTATATATGAAAGCATGTGATTATGTTTTATACATAGTGTTTGTTTAATATTATAATGGGGTATATGCGCTGATTGCTGTTTCTGTGTTAGTGAACGACTTAGACAATCATATGCTGTTTGTGCTTCCGTGGTGGAACAGGCTTTTTAATTAGTTTCCTTTGGTTGAAACTTAGGTTTTTGAAAAAAGAATGGTTTGTCTAAGACTTGAATATTTACTTTATAAACTTTTGATTAATCACAGCGACATACCAAATCTTTTTTACTTGTCCTGTTTTCTTTGACATTTACACCTATGGTCAATATTTTTAATAAAGCGACAACCTGTGGTCTTTAATCAGTAATACCGAGGACCCGTAGACAGCGTCATACAATGCTTTAGTCAGTAAATTCAACAATGTTTCATTTGCACCATTAATCTAACACAGCTCCTTAAAATTCAATACATCTGTGGTCAGTTTACATATGTGTGGCCTAATTATTCGTATTCGTTATTTTCTGAAATTATCGACTGAGAGTCATACATTGATGAATATATAAAATTGACCATAACCACAGCCTCACCCCATATAGTAAAGGTAACATGGTATGCAATACATTCTATCGAAAATTCTTCAAACATTGGGTGCGGTATTGACGACGGCGACTGCTTTTCAAAGGTTGCTAGGGTTTGTCAAACAAACATACTTTGATTTGTATAACAAATAACTTAGGTACTTTTTGAGGTCTGGTTTGATACCAGCATGATAATGTAACCGAAATAATTAATCTCTTGTACATATACTAACTTGGACGTGAACTCATACGGTTACTAAGAATATGTTTTACTATCATCAAACACATTGGCACTAAATTATATCCCGCTTTATTTTCTTATTTGACATCTATTCAAGTACACATTAAATGGCAACTGTCTGAAATGTTATTTGGGAGGAATGTACACTTGTAGGATGCATATGCGTCATGGAATCATCTTCTGACATTTACAGTTGAATCCCCAAGGGCACACCGCATGACCAGGTGGAACTCTATTACGGTATTTCTGACCCTTTCCACGGCTTACAACTATCTATAACATATGCAAATCATTCCGTGAGGATTGCAGTAATATCTGACTTCAGAAAAATGGAAGAACGCAATAGAAAAATAATAAGCAACCATTACTATTCATGCCATTCATGCGGACTGGATTGTTTTACCATTGAACACTGGATTCACATTCACACTACATTTGACGATATGTGAAATGAGTACATGATATTGTTGACAGAGGAACTTAATTCTCCAGATATTCCAGTTCACTTAACTGCGTATTCACAAGGAATGCCTATTATTGTCTTTGCGTCTAATCAGTACAGGTTACCTGAAGCTACAGTCACAAGAATTTGACAATCATTAAAGGAGTAGAAAAAAACAACGTGTTCACGTTATAAGATTCAGCTTACTTTCCTCTAGTATCTATCAGGAGAAATACCACACCTCTGTTTTTAGTTAAGGTGTTGAAAACGCTACCGTTTCATACAAACGTGTGAACTCTTTCAGAAGACGATCAGCAAAATCTACGTAGATGATCTATTAAATCTCAAATCGGTTTTTTATTACATATGAGCAATTTGCTGTAGAATAATGAATGTGAGCAAGCAAAGGGTGAATGCCGAAAGCAATAGCGATGTTACAAAGTACAGAACGAAATGCAGTGCACAATTGCCCTAGTTTTGTAGATATTGTGACGATATAGAATCCATATGCAATAAATTACGAATGTATCATCAGTGTCATGTTATAATACACCATGGCTGCAGATGATATGCTATACAGTGGACGTTTAATGAAGTAGATTGGTAACAATGGATACATTTCTGACAATCCGGTAATTTTGTGATTGAAGGAAACCAGTTAATTATTCAATTTTATGGTATTATATTAATGTGCTTATTGATAACGGTACAGGCGGACAATGCCATTTAGGAAGGAAAAAATGCAGGAAACATGTTAAAAGCTACCGCACTTATGTTGTGGAGGCAATATTACATAGGAAGGGAATGAACATGTGACATATTTATATATATATATATATATATATATATATATATATATATATATATATATATATATATATATATATATATATATATATATATATATATATAATACACCAGATATTGTTTTAAGAGCACGACACAGTAAATATGACTTACTAAGGTATGGCTTTAATACATACACAATTCATACAATAATCAGACCTATGGATTTCGCCTACCCTTTTCACCAATATATTACGTTGTCATCAGTTACATAAAGCAACAACATTAAATCGATAGAGGGCAGTATTACGTTTGTCAGAGAACTAAATATATGTTCTTACTATTCAATGTCCACCATCTTATCAGCCTTACTCTAATGAGCTGAAGAGGAATAAGTTAATATCTAGATTACAAGTCTGTTTATACAACCCAAACTAGTGAATTTCCTCTGAACATTTATTAGCAATATCACATACATACATACATACATACATACATACATACATGTATACATACATACATATAGTGTACAAAAGAGTGTGTGGGTGACAATAAAGTGGAATATGGCGCCATACATATTTCATTGTTTAAAGCAAATTGGCCTCAAACGTTGAAAATGGTTGTATTATTAAGTATAATGGCGATGGATATTTATATGTCACATACTGAGATAGCGCTTACAGCTATTTACATGCTACGCTAGAGTATCGCTAAACGATATGATGAAAGTGAAGTCAACACGATTTTGCAATGAAATATTGATAACTGCAATGAATGATATGTTGTAAATATTTAGAAGTGAGAGAAGGGAATAAACTGAAATTTGACACGTTATGAAATGAAACCATGCTGAAAGATAAGATTATATATACATTTATAGATATGGGGACATCGACAGGGAATCTCTCGATGTATTGGGATATCAATATTGTGTTATGTCATCAAAGAAATATGCTAAGACGATAATATTATATGGGGTCTGAAAGGTTTGAAAGAATTGCTTCTGGTATTAGTTCAAAGGAGGACGAACGAACCCAGTAGGTGCGTGCTGTATTTTAGCATAAACATGTCTTGTGAGATGTACGTACAGTTACTAACACCACACCCAATGACATATAAACTGATATTGTTGCTTGGGCAGAACGTGACTATGGTTACTTTGGTGTAATTGCAGAAAATAACAAAATCTGATACCATTTATATCCGGTTCATTTTCTTATTGACAAAGTCATATATATATATATATATACTTGCTACATTTGGGACTTTGCTTTTGGAATTTAATGTGATCGTTGCATAAAGAATGACCCTTCTCAAAATTAATACATATATGGATGATTAAAACTGGGTTTGATTTTTGGTCAAACATTCGTCTCTTTGTAGATGGCAGCTTTGTGTTCACACATATTCATTTCCCGAGTCACCCAGCTCCAGCAGGAACCAACCGACTCTCTTCAAGTTGTCTCTTAAGCTGACTTATTGAACACATGGTTATTAGTGTATCTAGGTATTACCCTATAAACAAGGTTTTAAAGACCAACTGTGTACACATATCTAAGTGGTTTTAAAAACTGTAAACCAATATTCATACCGGATAGTTATAGAATTATCTTGTCATACTCAAGAAAATTAACTCTGTGCATGGAACCATCATGCAGGCAGTAAAGTGAGTATTGAAATGCTTCAGACAAGAGTTGTTCGCCATGTTATACTAACCCAAACAGAAAGTGTTAAGGTAACTACACAGTGAAAGCCCTAGATATAAGCGAAAGTGTTCGAGACAAAACATGGCATATATAAAGTACTCGATGGAAAAGTTGACTGCCCTACCGAGAGGTACTTCAATGACATACAAAGACATCAACAGACACTCTTACTCACATATCATCCGTTTTGCATTAGTCAACGCAAAATACAAATGTAAGTACTCTTGTCATCTCTGCATACCAACTGTGACTGTCTTGCCGAGATCTGCGACATCTCTATTTGGCATATTCAAAGAGGAAGTTTAAAAAGCAAATCTCTCCGTTATTACCATAGTGCTGCCCACACTTCCATGCGATACACTAACGTGTGTAAAATCACGACATATACTGCCTTTTTTAAATGACATTTTAGGATAAATGGTAACGCACATTTGTGGTAGAGACAAAATACAGCAATGTATTTCACTGGCATACGCTATAAACACTAATACATTCCGTTGATATCGCGTTCTAAATGTATATATAATTCAAAAACGAAGTTCTCTTCCACTTTATGTTAAGGGAAAGACATGTTTCGAACAAATCGCTTGTCCTTCTTCAATGTCTAACTGGATCTGACAGAATGATCCAAATTCGCTGGAGGTGTTGAAATGGTTAGCTTCAATATATGTAAATTCAGGTTGGAAAGTACTTGTCAGTTATGTACATCTGACGTGCCACCTGCTGTGATGTGTTACTGTAGATTGGTGCAATGTCATATATAGTTTCCTACATTTGCATTAAGTGACGGATTGTTGACTTTGTGCATGACCTCCAACCGTCTTATTTTACCCACGTTCTGACCTCAATCTATATATACCGAAGCTCGCATTTTCACATCTCTAGTTTACTCAATACCTTCGGCAAATTTGGATCATTCTGCCAGATCAAGTTCGACACTGAAGAAGTACGAGTGATTTGTTCAAAACGTGTTTGTTTATCAATCCAAAGTTGAAGACGAGAACTTGTGTTTGAATCTCAGTCCTTCGTGATGAATATACACAGTGTTCTGAATATATGACACGGTAAATATAATTGTGAACTTGTCTAAGTCAAAGTATATATATATATATATATATATATATATATATATATATATATATATATATATATATATATATATATATATATATATATATATATATATATATATATAAGCAAACGTGAATCCAGATATCATCCAGCAAAGAAGTGTATGTAAAAGCTGCACCATTCTACAATGATGCCCTGGAAAACAGCGGTTATAAGGAAAATTTAACATACATGAAAACTCCACACATAGAGAAGAAGAGAAATAACAGACAAAGAACATCATGTGGTTTAATCCGCCATTTAACAAGAGTGTTAAATCTAACATCGGCAAGATATTTATCCGTCTTATTGAGAGGCATTTCCCCCCAAACACCAAACTTCATAAGATCTTCAACAAAGGAAATCTGAAGTTAAGTTACAGTTGCATGCCGATCATGTCGAGTATTGTGAAAGCACACAACAAGTCAGTCAGTGCAGAACATACACAAAACACTAATAGATCCTGCAGCTGTAGAGATCGCAAACAGTGTCCACTCAACGGCAACTGCCTATCAACCAAAGTATCATTCTGCTAAGACAGTGCTCTATACCGCAGTGGCAGAGCGTAATAGTTTTGAAATATATATATATATATATATATATATATATATATATATATATATATATATATATATATATATATATATATATATATATATGCTATACTATACATACATACATACTATACATACAACTAGTGGGCCCCTGCCCTCACCTTGGCTTGGCCGTCATTGATATTTTGGTAAGGAGTGTTGACCCGAAGTCAAACAATTGTGATATTGCTTTATCTGGAAGTGTTATTGGTACAGTCGCTTGTGAGATAATATTCTACATAGATTTACGAATATTCGAAAAATACAGTCACCGGTGATTGCATCGGGAAATACTAAAGTTAGGAAACAGCGGAAGAATCGATCCCATGACACGTCGACTTCCACCATTCGTTTTAATTCCGAAATCAGCAAATAATGTACACTTGAAACATAACCACCAATTACACTCTTAGAAAACATTTGACCCTAGCTACCTGACCCTACGAACGAATATATGTAAACTCGTAAGCTAAACATATTAAAGAATGATGTAATGTCCCATCATGCCTTGTTGTTCGATCGTTTAAATGTCGATGTATATTTCTTCGGAAACATGTTAGAAAACCCATTATGGTTCAATGTTGTTGCAGATTAGTTGCCCCACCTTGAATATTTGTAAAGACATAATAACGGTCATTTTTTTGTATAATGATCATCTTAGAATAGAATATTAGCTCACAAGTGACTGTGTTTATTGTTAAAAATATAATCACCTTTTTAGACATAATAATAATAATAATAATAATAATAATAATAATAATAATAATAAGGTGAATTTATAATGCGCCTGTCCTCCGAAGAGCTCTTGGCGCAGACGCAGAAGTATTAACAAAAACGAGAAGATACAGAAAAACAATTGAAAACAAAGGAAGGATTACCGAAAACCATTAATTACACAAATTACTTATTAATATTCATGATTATAACCTAATCAATTCTTGCCATTACTCTACGGAACACGTCTACCAAATTTCGTTCTAATTGATCGAACCATGCATATTTTTTAGAAAGTGGTGATACAGACACACACACACACAATCAGACACATACACACATCAACACATCCATACAATTCTCCATGGTTTCGATCATGGGTCGAATTTGGTCAATTTGAGCACTTTTATACAATTGATTATTATCAGCAAATGCATGATGATCGACACTGAACGTACAAGATCAAAAAGAGATTGGGTGTACAACACGAACAGAACCGGTCCGAGAACTGAACCCTGAGGAACGCCAAAAGACTCTGAATCTGACCTTAACCCATTAACTGTGACAGCTTGCGTTCTGTTCCTGGCACGATAAGACTTAAACTATAGGAGAGAACAGAATCGGTGATACCATAAGTGTGTTCGAGTCGATGGAGTAAGATATTATGGTCGATGGTATCAAATGCTGCACACAAGTCAAGGAGAGTTAAAATACTGATTTTGCCACTGTCCATGGAAGTGAGAAGGTCATTGAGAATTTTAATACATGTAATTGCGGTTTTTCTGCTGTGAAATGGTATGTATGCTGATTGAAGGGGGTGTAATACTTTCATTGATTTGAGATGATTGATAAGTGACAGAACGATTCGCTCTAAGAGCTTTGAAAGCTAGGGTAAGTTTGAAACAGGGTGGTAATTTTGCAATTCATTTGGATCAAGGGATGTTTTTTTTCAATGAGAGGTGTTACAAGCGCAGTTTTGAAGACAGAGGGGAAGAATCCCGAAGAGAGTGAATTGTTATTCATTGTTGCTAGGAAGGGTAGCAAGGTATCGATACGGGACATTCTACTATAGTAAGCCAGTTGGAAAAGGATCAAGATTACGAGTTTTGGTAGCAGAAAGTAACATGCTACTCAAGCAAAGATTATGTAGCTCTGACAATGTTTAAACAAAATATTCGATTTGTAAGACTCAAAAGTGTAATATAAGTATATGTCGTAGTGCTATCAAGTCCCGGTGTACAATTTTAT
This sequence comes from Glandiceps talaboti, assembly GCF_964340395.1. Taxonomy (NCBI): domain Eukaryota; kingdom Metazoa; phylum Hemichordata; class Enteropneusta; family Spengelidae; genus Glandiceps; species Glandiceps talaboti. Next base: position 19,773,635 of record NC_135549.1, read on the forward strand.
GATTAATAATGTATACTATTATGTATTTAGTATTTATATTAGCAAAGATAACACTATCATCAAATATTGTGTATAATTTACGTAAAATAATTCATACATTTCGGGATAATAGCATATTTTTCGTGTTCTTTTAAAGCAGTAGTTCAATGTATTATAATAGTGCATGAATTTTAAAATCTCAACCTTTAACAAACAATATGTAATTCCCCGAATATGAAATATATATATATGTTTCTATCTCACCCGTCATCTTTATTTAATAGTCCTGCAAAGCTCAGAATCGGAAAATACGAATAAGGTGTTACTGTAACAGTAACCTAAGCTTTATTTATGCAAATTGAAAAACCCCGAGAAAATAAGTAAAAATAAGTAAAAATACGAACCTTAATATGAATGCCCCGGGGTACGATTTTCCTGCACATTTGAATGAAAAGGCTGTCATCTTAATTTTCGTTAGGTTGAGGGCCTTTACCACTTTGAATGGACGTACAAGGTGAGATCTATGAACATTGTTGGTGAAGGCCAGTTTTGCAAAAGATTTCATATTGTAAATATCGGGTAATGGAAGTAGAACAATGTCACCCTTTTATGAAATGCATAACATCTGAATTGAGTTATCATTAATTTTGGATATTGTGTAACCTAATTACCATTAAAATGAGGCAACTGGAATGAATGTGTACTACGTACTATGTAGATTGCTTTCTCTTTAGATAGCAGCCAGGCATACCTTTGAGACCTTTATCAGTATCGAGCGTGTTTCACATACATAGAAGTATGTGAGTTTGACCTTTCAAAGAATATCATATTCTGTTTAATAGGCTGTTGTAAAGTTTACGAACTTTGTTGAAACAACAGCTTGGTACGTATACACTACCTGTTCTAGTTATATGATTGGAAAGGAAGAGAAAGTGGGGTTGATGAAAGATATTTGTATGACGTAAGAGTATAAAGCCATCAATTATGTATGACACGACACAAAGCCGGGTTAAGTCAATCACCATCATCAGTCTCCCACGTAGTCCAATTTTCGGAAATGTTACTTAGTGAAAGTAGATTACCACAGTAACCTTCAAAAACAAAATCTTCCAGCACTTTTATTTTCAGTTTTCGCACATGCGACAGGTAATATATAGGAATTTAGCTTCTCTATCTTTCAGCATGCCTCCGACTTGGACATTTTGTTTTCATAATTCCTTTTTTCTTACATAACTAAAGCTATACGTGCAACAAAGTATAACAGAACTAGACTAAACACATGATTCACGCCAATACTCGGTTACTTCAGCATGAAACACAATAGAGTAAGGTATCGATAGATGGTAACCCTTGTTTCCCTTTCTCAGGAAGATGTACAAGGAGGATATAAAGGACAAGAACCCATAGTGTGAGATATCTAGCTGTCCCCATTTACGTGGAGTATGTCTGGTGAAAGCGGTAAAGCCATTCCCTGTATAAAAGACGTTGACAAAATGTAACACTTAAATCGCTATGATATTTCATGTCAAATTGAAAGAAGATGGGAGGAATAATGCCGATACCATTGTATATATATGTATGCCATTAACAAAAAACCAGATTAAACCATGGATGAATATTTTGTCATTCAAGAATTTTGAAAACACGACGTAGCCGCAGGTCAAAATGATTAAGCTCCTATATTTCATCACACAGTCAATTTTATCGTCATATAGTAACCATTGAATCACCCAAGGGTGCGTATGTATACATACCTAGTTTTTTGTAAATGTATCTCGGTTTGGTGGACTAAGTTAATTTTATTATGTCCACTCCTTATTGATTATCATTGCACACAGTCAATTCATTTTTCATTTTCCCTTTGATCGATCACAAATTTCAGGTAAATTAAAGGCAAAATGTCATTTGCGTCAATGTCACATGATAAATTTGGCATTATGCAACCTATCCATTTTGTTGGCACATCATCCACATCATCATCATCATCATCATCATCATCATCATCATCACCATCATCATCATCATCATCATCATCATCATCACTACTGTCACCTGTATGTAGCATTTCGTCGAGATTTTGCAAAATTTCTCTTTGGTGTTGAAAATACATAAAATATTGTAAGACACACAATTATCAGGTATGTGCTTTAAACAAAAACCTGTCGATGGTGTAAACAATATAGTAGCAACTATTTTTTATATTTATAACATAATTATACATTAATTTTGATTGTGCATCTCGATGACGTTATTAAAAAGATGTATGAGAAAAGCATATCATTCATTATGGATGAAATACAAATGTGAAGCGCATGCTGATGGTAGTAGTAGGCTCAGAAATTGAAAAGCTCACATGGGATTTGATGTAAATTACCTTTTCTCTCGAGCTCTTTCCTTGAGATGTCATTAATGGAAAGACGTGACTTCTAGATGACTGTGTTAGTGTTTAGAATATATTTGCTTTTATTCCTTGTTATGTCATTTTAAGAGACTGGAAGTCATAACTAATTCGGTTGAATTATGAACTGAAAGTTGATTAAATTACGAAAAAATAATGGCATAATCCCCTGTGTTGCCTTCGTCGCCACTGACTGTACTTACTTTTTCGTACACATGTCACAATCTATACTTTATGGTATTTTAATTTTATCAAACTGTGTTCTTCCTTCCTTCATTATGTATGTATGTATGTGTGTGTGTATGTGTGTGCATGCATGTACGTACGTACGTACGTACGTACGTATGTATGTGTGTGTATATATGTATGTATGTATGTATGTATGTATGTATGTATGTATGTACTCCCACCCACTTCTTTTAACTTCAATTGTCGTAGTTGGACTGGGTCTATTTCTTGAACCAATATGTATGTATGTATGTATGTATGTATGTATGTATGTATGTATGTATGTATGTATGTATGTATGCATGCATGCATGTTTGTGCGTTTGTCAATTCTTGAACCAATGTGTGTATGTATGTATGTATGTATGTATGTATGTATGTATGTATGCATGCATGCATGCATGCATGCATGCATGCATGTATGTATGTATGTATGTATGTATGCATGCATGCATGTTTGTGCGTTTGTCCATAAATCTGTCTGTCCGACTGCCTGTCTGTCTGGTCTGTCTATGTGTTTGTATATGTGGGTGTATTGTTAACATTCTTCAAAATACAATATTGACAATGTCTATGGGCAAAAGAACAGTGTCAGCAAGTATTAAAAGTGGCGTGATTTCCTATTTTAGTTTTTGTGTAATTCCACTGTATTCGATTGACATTTAAAAGGAGAATTAAATCATCCAGCGATCAGTTGTGTAGGTGCTTCTGTCAAGTCGAAATCTCTCAGTCGTGGCTGATTCCCAAGTCTGGGCCAAGTCGATCCTGTTACGTACGTGTGGAGTGCTGAGGTAGTCCTCGCAACATTACTGATTAACTTGTTGGTTTTTATTACAATCTAGATATTCATGATATTCATGAAGTTTGTGGGAGGAATTGAAATACAATATCACAGCTATAGCTTGTGAAATGTTATGAGATATGTGACCATAAATGCTTAAGATATTAGTAATGGCGACGGATATATAAATATATATCGCCTAATGTTCGCTGAGGAAGCATGGAACTCCGAGTAACGACTTACAACATCCTTATTCTTTTGAATTAAGTCTATAATGTTCTGCTACTAATTTTGCATCGAGCACTGTTCTCTCCAGTAAGACACCTATTGCATCACGCAATATTGATGTCAATAAATATCAATAAAAATGAAATGCGACATAATATGAAATGAAACTATGAAGGAAAATTGGATGAAATATTTTGATAAATATAACGACAATGATGATAAACGCTAGGATTCTGAGTGATTATAAAATCGAGAATGTGGAATAAAATAATTATTGACTGACAGGTGTATAAGGCTTAAATATGGAACAGGGCCTGAAAACGTGTTAATATCGTGTTACCATAGATTATTCAGTATTTCAGATTTCTGTTGATTCTGTTTAAATAGTTGAAAATTTGAAGTTATTGCATCACTAATGGAGATTGCAGCATTTGTTACTTTAGAAACAAAACAGAAATCTGATATTCATGTGTTACAATTTGTTCCTTATGTGCTAGTTACTCTGGTAATTGAGCCTTCATTTTCTAAGATAGACACAAACTGAAAATATTGTTGCAACATGTTGATGCAATATTGATAAGCTATTGAATGTATGTTGGTTTAACTATAGTCTCAATAGGGAGGTGCCACAGAGAATTTTATTTAGAGTTCCATAATGCATTTGCCGTATTCGTGTATTCGTTTTGGACTTCCAATGTTTACACTATTATGATCACAGGTTGAATACAATCGCAAAACAGAGGATCCGTTATCAACCACTTGAGTAAGCTACAACATGTACATTGAAAAACAATATTATAATATTTATTTTGCGCCTATCTTAGTAAACCGAAGGCCGAGTTACCAGAGTATGTATCTGATTCAGTGGTTTAGTTCTTTCAGAAACATTTGATGCAAGTGGGCAGTTGCGACAAGATGATGATGCAGGAAGAATTTCATTTGCATATGTAGTCAGAAAGAAATGACACTGCAGCTGTATAAAATGTTGATATACAAATACAATCTTGTACACACGTCCATCAACTCAGGAATACCGAGTATCTAGCAAATAGGAGACGTGTAGCGTCTCCAACGTTTCAATAACGTATACTTTCGTTTAACTCTTGGAAAATTATTTCAAGCAGAACTGGATGTTGGAAGAAAACATGGAGGTATAAATTGTAGATCATCTTTTTAAGACGGTTTGTCTCAACGTTTGATTTTAGTTTTTGTTTGGTGATGTTAACGTTTCTCTTAAGGCCAAGAATGAAAGACATTGAACTCGTACAGAACCACGACTTGTTTGCTTGAGTATAGTGAGAAGGCTTTCCACAAATCTAAATAGCGTGAAGCAACATTACTAAGTCTAATAATCACATTCAAATAGTTAATAAAGAGATACAGATGGAGGATCCGGATGGAGAGAGAGAGAGAGAGAGAGAGAGAGAGAGAGAGAGAGAGAGAGAGAGAGAGAGAGAGAGAGAGAGACAGAGACAGAGACAGAGACAGAGAGACAGAGAGAGACAGAGACATAAACAGAAACAGACTCTGAGACACACAGAGAGACAGAGGCAGAAACAGAGACAGAGAGAGACACACAGACAGACGTACAGAGAGACTGACAGCTTGTACGTTGGTGGATGGATAATTCGGTGAAGTAATATAGATAGATGGATGATATTAGATACATGGATATAGATAGATAGATAGATATATATATAGAGAGAGATAGATAGATAGATAGATAGATAGATAGATAGATAGATAGATAGATAGATTGACAGATAGAAGGATAATTAAATATAAGAATATGTAAAGTTCGTAGACTAATTCGAAATGGAGAAGTAAAGTGTATATCAATTATCACAGTGACGTTCAGAGTTCAGAGTACGGGTTTTATCGTTTTCTGGTGGCTATGTAATTTGCACCTGGAAATAAATGTTTCCGAAGTAAGTTCTCTACAGGTATATTCCAAATGGGAATAGATTTTGAGCATCGGAGCATTTGTAAAAGCTAGAATCGACCTTATAGGCTAAAAGGTTCGACGCCAAACGAACTTCCTCTCGCGGCAAATGCGCGTTGTAATACCATTACTTACACTCTCCTGTCTGATTGGTGGTATTAAATCCTGAAGCACGTATTTCAGGCGATACATTGAACGATATAACTCATTGGTGTAATGTATTAATTCTGTGTTCTTGCTAAACCGATTAACTAGTTTTCCACCGTTTGATATTGATCTCGAGCCGTGGGATACGTTTTTGTTTTTGACAGTACTGAAATGGATGACAATTTGATAAAACCCTGTTCTTTTCATTTGGAGACAATTTTCTAATACGAGAACATAACTCGACGTTCCTAACGCGGTCAAGACATGTGAAACAAGTCTTCGATATATATTTTTTAATGAAAACAATATCTGTATTGTATTTTTTTTACGAGAATAAATGTAAACAGATAAGTCGGTGATTATATTTATAACTCAACAAATTGCCCAAAAAATGAACGAATATGTGTGCTTCTATACAATATGAATGGAAGTAATTGCCATGTCACGCAAAAGCTGCGTCGTCGTCGTCGTCGTCGTTGTTGTTGTTGTGGTTGTTGTTGTTGTTGTTGTTGTTGATGTTGTTGTTGTTGTTGTTGATGTTGTTGTTGTTGTTGTTGTTGATGTTGCTGCTGTTGTTGTTGTTGTAATTTACAGAGTTTCAAACGTGGCCATGTATACATTTGCCTGATTATCTGCATTTTTATACTTTACTGGAATAATATATTTATAAAACATAACGGTGTTCTGTTTTAGTGAAACGATAACCTGTGTTAGTGATTGTGACGGTAGACAGGTAAACGTCTAAGCCAAGCCTATGGAGACTGGAAAAATTGAACAGGGAGAACTAATGAAACATTTTCTTTAAGAGTGAATAACAAACTCTAAACATCATACAGATTATGAGATTGACAAAGTTCTCTCAAGGTACTGGTGTGAGATATATTTTGGACTGTGTTGTTTAGCATTGTCTCTTCAAATTGCAGAGCGTACTAAAAGTTGTCTTAGTAACTAATTAAAAATGCAAAATACAAAACTCTATCTGGTGTACTATACTGCCACAAGTAAACTTTCAGAATACAGTAAACAAGAATCGACATTGATAGGTTTGAGAATAGTACATTGTGCTATATTGAATATGTTCAATCTACGTTAGGGGGCGCCATCAGCGTGTGCAACTCATATCTGGGGCAACGATTTTTTTTTTCCAGGGTAACTTAACTTAAAGAGGTGACTTGATTATGTCGGCAAGTGTTTAACTTGCATATCAAAACAACACTGCATGGTTTCTATGCCACGGTATTATATGCATTCACATTGTATAATATGATATAACATAACATAATATAATATGAAATAATATACTATACTGATTTTTGTTCAGATTCAAAGTAAACTATTATATATAAGGCAATGTTAATATATGCAATTGATTGTTAGCTTTCTACACCAAACTGAAAACATAGTAGTGTGTAACCTCAGCAGATGGTGTCTCTGATATCTACGTTTAACTTACTTACGTTATACTGTGAAGTATTACGTACATCAATACGTTCCACTTTTAGTCTGGCCAACGCACATAACAACATGAAATACGAACTCAGGATACGAACAATATACGGAATCCAACTCGAAAATCACTATCCGTTACTGGTCCTGCTGTATACGACTAGCGCGTCCCCCATCCGGCCATGTTTCGCATTCACCAAGTATATATATAGATGTATATAGTGTTGAATTAGTTAGCTCGTGAAATGAAATTGATAACATTTCACTAGCTCATAAGTGAATCGTACTCATTGTTCAAATATTCATCTTTTTTATCACACATTTATAAATTATATAAGAAACTGATAAGCAGAAACCGCCGAAATGGTCAAACGCATGCAAATTCGACTTGTAGCTATATTAGTTATTTATTTATTTACAATGGTCTGATAAAACTACAACTGTGCCACGGGTTTGCAGATATTATCCTAGGTTTTAAACCTCGCCCACGGTAAAATAGAGCGGGTCGCCTTTTATGTCTCAACTTCCTATCCGTCAATGCCAGTAATCTTGCTTATTTGGTGTTCTGCTGCTGATTGTAGAATGTTCCCTTCATCCATCCTTGGCGATGTAGCAGTTGTGTTTGGCATGGATAATTAAATATCTAAAAATAAATACTGTGTACAGTGGTTGGACTCATACAATATATAGTAGAAGTCCCGATTTTCACTAGCTATCGGACGTTGATATCTCATTAAATGAACCTGTACTGATATTGTTCAAATTTGATATCTGCAAATTGTGTTTCAGCATTGAATTTTACATCTAATATGAGATAATGAGAAATTAACACCATAGTGGAACTTCATTGCTTAAAGAAAATCAAGTACCTGACAATGTGTACTTATTTTCGACTGATTTTGATATTATATAATATCTCTACTCGTACAGACGAGGATGTTAAGATTCACTGTCAGATATTCATATATTTGTGCGGGCAATCACAAACTTAAAACCTGGTCTAATTCACATTTTGGTATTTATTTTCCTCAATTGGTAGAATCCATTTTTTTTTCGGTAGGTTAAGTATACCGTGATTGAACTCTTCTGGCAAATTCGTTAATTTAAAAGTGGTCATATGGATGAGAATTGGGGTATTTATTTTTTTTATTTTTAATCTGTGAAACAATTTGATAATGGCTTCCTACTTGGAAAATCAATGAGAAATAACATATGCTATGTCCTTTTCTGTAACTCAATAAAAAAATATATATATGAAAAGAGTGTTATTGTAAGTATGATTCATTAATAGTTTGAAATGTATTAAGTTAAAAACAAGGACTAGGCACATATTGCTTCACTTTGATTTTGCAAGTAGGACGTTATGGTAAAATGGTTTTACAAATTAAAAATCCAAAATAAATACCCAGACCGTCATCCACATGGTCACTCTAACACATGAACATGATTGTGTTTGCATCACTGATCATTTATTGTTTTTATTCAACATTGACCACGTGGACTTCAAAGAACTTGCACAGTGACGTTATTGTCGCTCCATTCCTATTATAAACACAACCGTACTGTAGACATATTGTTGACATAACTCTCAAGTGAATATATTCGTGAGTAAATAGATCACACCGTTTTAAACCATTTCCCATGGTCAATTCTCCAAGGAACTCTCAAGAACACTTTGTAAAAGGTGAACCAAGATTCATTATAGAATATCATGACTCCTGGGGCTCATCATGCATGCCTCAAGTATACTGTCGTGACAGGAAGTGAACAGCCTACGTAACGCTATAATCAATGGAACGTTAAAGTTTTATTTCATGTAATAAATATTTCTTCAATCCTCACGTTCGCGTTCTCACGACTCTACCGAACTCGACTAAATTGGCGAACGTGTCCGTTGTCCTTTGTGTATTTCCGACAGTTGTCATTTCTGTGAACCGTCCATCCAAGAATTGTATTCCGGCATGGTCATGGCGTTGAATTCACTGACAGAAGCTGTGTATACCAGTCCTGTAAAGCTGAGTAAAGAGCGAAAGGGACTGTAATACAATGTTCTAATTATTTCCTTGGGTTTGACACATTATGGAATATCTTTCCCATAGGTTTTACAACAAACTGTTTTGTTTAAAAAAAACAAAAAAAACACACACACTTTATGTGATTTTTTATTTATTTCATATACCGACGACATTTCAGTTCTTAAACACTGTTCTGCCAATGGAACCTGTTGCAAGATTACGTACATAGAAAATACAAGCAAAAGATGGACAAACTAGCACAAAAGCTTACAGAGGTGCAGTGTACTTTTAAAAGATATCCACTTATATTACCAGACTATATTCTTAAGATCTCAATTTAAAAAATCGATGGGTTTGCAACCGATCTTATGGATGGGGTAGATTGTTCCATGGAACAGTACCACTATAGTTTACCATATTCAGTTTGAACTGCAGGGATGTATATGTTTCTGAATTCGGTCAGAAAAAATTAGTCTGAACATTCAGTAAGGTAGCTAGGCGCATTACCTGTCACGGATTTGTAGACGAGTATTGCCAGCTGGCGCTTCCATCTAATGAGGGGTCTGACCCAACTCAAGTATTAACATAAACCCAGCCCGTACTGGTATCACGGGGAACTTCGAGGAGTCGACCAGCTCGTTTATGGAGAAGTCCAGGTGTCTTCAAATACTTTTTATTCGTATTACACTATACGTTCGCAGTATAATCGAAATGGGGAAGGACTAAGGTATCTTCTTTCTTAGTCCCAACAGCAAAAAAAAAGTGGCTGATTCTCGAAAGTAGGCCTATTTTTATAGAAAATTTAGCAGAAATTTAGGAAATATGCGTTGAAAATTTCAATTTTCAATCCAGCCAAACCCCGAATATTTGAAATCACACTCTTGCTCTACTAGGTCTCCCTGCACTCGAATTTGCAGAACTAGATTTAGCATCCGTCTTTGTGAAGAATCGAAAAGCATGGTCTTAGAGTGATCGCGATATTTAAAGGATATACACGGATATGAGGCGCGTTCAACATCGCTTAAGATAATTCTGTTATTACCAATTGATTAAAAGAAAATGTGATTTTTTTGTAATCAAGCATTACTTCCATTGAAAATAAAGCAGATGGGAGGTGTATGTAGTATTCCTAAAATAAGGTAGAGTCAACAAATGTAGTGCGTGTGAAACGAGCGCCCTCTGTAGGGACAGAAACTATGCGTTATCAATATTTGAATGTGTTTGGTTTTCAGTAACCTAAGAAAATAGTCCTATTAGAGGAATATTATTAATTCAAAACAAAACTGGATTAAAAACAGTGGAAATTGTCGAATTAATATGATTAACTTGTAATACTATATATTCGCGTTTGCTTTTTTTTTGCTTCGTTTTGACATCAAGCCATACTAAACTCCAACACGTATCGATTAGTGTAACAGTTACAGTATTACTCTCACCCAACATCCAAATCTGCTTCAGTTTGCTGTGTCACGAACTAGTGCATGGTGATATAAAAACAGTGTTAGCTATATTTCGATAACAATGATAATACCAAACTAATATACAATAGCACGCTAAAATATACTATACCATGCTATGCTATACCACACTACAAATCACAATGTACAAATCACTACAATACTGTAACAGCAGTACCGTAGCCTGCGGGGGGGGGGGGCAAGGGGGGCAGCTGCCACCACCCCCCCCCCCCCATTGGGATGAAAAAAGTAAGAAAAAAATCGTTATTTCCGTGACGATTCCTAGCATGCGCGATTTAAATGGATAGTTCACTAAAGTGACTGTACACTGCTGATTCCTGGCTAATTATAATATGTATCTTATATCGCTATTGTTCCCTGGCTTAACTTTGAATAAAAATGTGTCCAGTTAAAAATTGTAACTTTTTGCAGCAAATTAAAAATTCTTTGTGCGGGAAAGTACAAAAGAAGTGCGCACATGCACTGTGCATTTTCCGCGAGTAACAGTAGTCTTGGAAGTCTCCTTCATTTGAAGATAGCAAGTCGCAGTTATAATGTCAGCGAGTGAAACTAAAAAAAAAGACGGAAAAAGTCAATCAACGTGAGGTCGCCTGCTATGCTGCATGCAGTGACTCCGAAGATGCGCTCGATCTCATTTACATCTTGTTCCTTATATTAAAACATTTCATACTGATAAAACAGCAGATCTCTTTTTGGAATATTTGGTGGCCCTGAAAAACTATTAAACTAGGTACGCAGTTTAAGATCCACTATTTGAAGATATTTCTTTCAATAATTGTGTTCGACGTTGTCTTTGGTTAAAATGTTGTTTGATATAATTATCTCATTGCACACTGACACTAGCGTTATTCCTAAATTCATTTTTTAAGCGACAATTTGCTATGGAAAGAATTGCTTTGAATTTGTAAACAGAGCTGTACCTTCGACATCAAAATCCAAACTTCAATTTCCATTATAATAATAATGACAAGGAGAATTCACTGAGTTCACCTTGTGTTCCGACATAAACGAGGCCATAACAGTTTTGAGAGTTGGGTAAAGAAAATGATTATTTTGTTGTGTTACTTATTTGAGAAAGCACCATCCATTTTTTTTACTTTGAATGTGACATCTTTTCGGCAACTACTTTGAAAGATACGACATTAGGCCAGAAAAAATTAAAAAGCTGTTCAACCTACCCATATATTTTTTTCTAATGATGGGCAATATATCCTCATGCGGGCTTCGCATTTTCTTTTCAAAATTAAGGATATTGCTTTATATTTTCTGAATATGACATGTAACAATACATTTAAGTCTATTCCAAATAATATAATATCTTATACAATGGTTTACTTGGTTCTGATGTGGCATACAAGCATGAATTGAGATTAAATATCCAATGTGCACTAAAAAGAATTGAACACAAGTTTACGACCATTGGGCCATGGGCCATCAAAAGTCTGAAAGTCTTGAAATGTTTTGGTTTTTTTCGGGATTTTTTAGAACCAAATTAAACTTCAGGAGAAGTCATTTACCATGTTCACATGCGCATATCTTTCAGCTTTCAACAAAATACACTTGCAAATAATATGTAGTGCATGGGCATAATTGATTCAATTCTGGTATTTTATTATGTCTATGGTTTGATATTTTATGCTTCTAAATGGCCTCTCACACTGTCTTAATTTCATTTTTTTCACCTATGGAGTTGTCTCCTTCCAATGCATCTTTGTACCATAAGTATGCTTTTATATCTCAACTGTAATGTAGGTGACAGAAGGGGTGGCTAAAATAATGCTTGAGTTTCAGTTGGCGGGGCTTAACATTTTATGAGAAGAGAGGGTGAGAGGAACTACACCATTTGTTTAACCGTAAATTGTGTATATTTCCTAACTGTAGCTATGCAGACAAATTGCATGAGATAGTATCGAGATGACTGATAAGTTCTATCTTAACTCGACCTGAAATATTTTGCTATCATTATATATGGTTTGTTTTATCCTTGTCAAGCATTGTGAAAAAAATGAAATCGACCTACTTACCCAAATGTGATGGGTTAGGTTACCCGTTGACCAGCATTTTTTTATTTTTTCTGACCTTACATATGGTATTTAATTGCGTATGCTTAAAAATATATTACGTAAATAACATGCAAATTTATGTAAATTAGCACTGTTCTAAATGTTAAATGCAAGATTGCACATAGACAAAGTTCTGTCCCCCTTGGCAATTTGGTCAGGCTACGGCCCTGAACAGTACACTACAAATTATGCACCTAATTTACACTACACTACACTGCACTATATCCACTATAAATCACTACACTACACTCAGCTCAAAGAAAATGACTCGCGACGGTTATGGAAAGGACTGGAAGCAGTTACATCGTATAGAAGCAAACGAAATGCAATAGTTGACACCGATACAAGTCTTCCTGATCTTTTAAATGCCTTCTATGCTCGTTTCGACAAGGTGAACTTAGATCCCCCCTTATGCCTTGATCATGACAACAACGACACCCCATTTACTATCCTCGGGTCTGATGTACGCAAGTGTTTTGCGAGTGTAAATGTACACAAAGCAGCAGGTCCGGACAACATCCCATCTCGAGCCCTCCATCATTGCGCTGAACAACTGTCGAGTGTATTTTCGGACATATTTAATATATCACTTTCGCAGTGTGTCGTACCATCCTGTTTCAAGATATCAACAATAATCCCCGTACCGAAGAAATTCCCAGTCAAGTGTTTGAATGATTATAGGCCGGTTGCACTTACACCTGTCATCATGAAATGCTTCGAACACTTAGTTTTGCACCATATTAAGTCTATTTTACCAAAGTCTATCGACCCATATCAGTTTGCATACCGTGCCAATCGCTCTGTAGAAGATGCTGTATCAATTGCACTTCATTCAGTATTAACTCATCTAGATAAACGAAATTCATATGCTCGAATGCTCTTTGTAGATTTCAGCTCTGCGTTTAACACTATTATTCCATCCAAGTTAGTAATGAAACTCTCTGACCTTGGAATTAGCCAATCCATGTGTAGGTGGGTCTTAAGTTTCTTCTATGATAGGCCACAGATTGTTAAAATAAATAGCCGTGTTTCTTCGAAATTAGTTCTTAATACAGGTGCTCCTCAAGGTTGTGTCTTAAGTCCTTTACTGTACTCCCTTGTATGATGAAAACGTGCTTGTAAAGTTTGCCGATGACACCACAGCCATAGGTTTAATAACTGATAATGACGAGTCGCAGTTATAGGAGTGAAATTGCAAATTTGGCAAATTGGTGTAGTGTCAACAATCTTGAACTGAATGTAAACAAAACAAAAGAAGTAATCGTCGATTTCAGGAAGGGCAATATGGCTCATTCACCGATTAGCATCAATGATAGAACAGTTGAAATTGTTTATGTATTTAAGTGTCTAGGTATTCAACTTTCAAATTGTTTGTCTTGGCAAACTAATACCGATTACCTGGTAAAGAAAGCACAACAGCGTCTATATTTTCTGAGGCGTTTGAAGAAAATTGGTATGAGTAATTCCATTCTAGTCAACTTTTATCTTAGTGTTATAGAGAGTATTTTAACATATGCTATCACAGTCTGGTTCAATAATATAACCAAGGATGAATTGAATTCACTTGAGCGGGTTGTGCGTACAGCACAAAGAATCATCGGCACAGAATTGCCATCATTACATTCAATCTATCAGACACGCACCATGCACAAAGCAAAAGCCATCATCCAGGATTTTAGCCACCAAGCATATGATTTATTTAAACTTTTACCCTCTCGTAAGCGGTATAGGGCCATCAGAACAAGAACAGAACGTTTTAGGAAGAGTTTTTATCCATCTGCTATCCGTATTTTAAACCGTACATAGTCATCTACTGCCTGTTTTATAACAACTTGTCTTAATATTGTATTTTAGTACCGTGTGTGTTTTTTATTGTCTGTTGTGTCTTTCTTATTTTATTGTCAGATTTATTCCCGATTTGTTTCTTTTATGAGCTCGTGTGAAAAATCAATTTCCAATGCTATTTTTGGCACATAGCAAATAAAGTTATTATTATTATTATTACTACACTACACTACACTACACTACACTACACTACACTACACTACACTACACACTACACTATACTATGTCATATCAGACACATACCATATACTACTGTCACATGCTGTTTATATATATATATATATATATATATATATATATATATATATATATATATATATATATATATATATATATATATATTATGGGTAAGTGTCTGTGTGCGTTTGTGCTTGCGCTTGTGTGTGTACGCATTAAAATTAAAATGTCGAAAGTTTCGTCGCCAGATGAATAAATATACATACATATGAATCACGAAGACACTGAAAACAGCCTTGCAGGTCATTAATGCCGCACTTTGAATATCATCAACTAAATTTAAGTTGTCTACTATACATATATTTTGAACATACATGGATTTAATTTATATCATTGTACACTGGCATGTAAAATATGTGATGATGGAACAATAGACAGGACAATGGTAGGTGTACCGTTGAAAGTTTTGAAATAATGGATTCTAGCCTCGTAAAGGGTCTAATTTGTAATTAAATGTACTTGAATTCGAAGCAGGGCATTCCGAAACTGTAATTATAATAGTTTTATGTCAAACTCTTTGCCTTGCGTATGTGTCGTTTATTCGTTCATTCAAATGGGATGCCTGTACTGCTTTATGACTTCGACACACGCTGTTGTAAATACAATCAGAAATCACATAAAAACCACGTTAGAAACCTCATGAACTTTTTAAATGCAATGTGATTGTAAAATACGTCAAACCACTGACACTGTATACCTTGACACAGACAAGTAACAAGACTGCATTTCAAGGTAAGTTGAAATCCTTGTAGCATACCTTTCATTCTTTCCTTCTGCGCTAAATGGAGATTTTAGTGAAGTAGTCAACACTGATGAGTATTCCACTATGCTTTTCATTAATCAATCCGTTACCTACATTCCATTTTGGCAGACATTCACGTTTAAATAATTAACGACCTGATTCGATCGTACATAAACAAGGTGATTGCATAGAATTTCTAGCCTTTATTGACGCATGACGCTTTCATTTGGGTTTATCTAATAGGGAACTTGCCAACCCGCAATGTTGAATGTTGCATCATGGGAAATGTGATAATAAATGCTAATAAATTAGTATCCTAAACAATATTGATACATTGTTTGTAACCATCAATAATCAATTCATATTTACCCTGGGCAGTGTGGCAGGTTTATTTAACGGTAGCTCCAGATAAGTTATTATGATAACCACAGATAATCCCATACTCCTTTGCGTCTGACCAAGCTCAGTCTGGATTGGAAGTTCCCACAATGTTGTTCACTTGTATGTATGTATGTATGTATGTATGTATGTATGTATGTATGTATGTTTGATTTCAATGAGTCATCTGCATAATTAATTACTTATAATAATTATGATGTCTGTTAAGAATACCTACTTCATAAATCCATACAATTGTCTACACATATCAACCAAAACAATAAAGCATGTTTGCATAGTGTTTAGCTTTTATGAGTAATATACATATTTTCGTTAATTAAGCTATATCTTAAGAACGCAAGCCTCACATTTCACATGATTTGGTACATTTATGTGTTATCATCGTTTGCTACATACTGTAATGAGTCATTTGCATAATTAATGAACTCTGATAATCAGTCAATATCTTCGAATGCCAGCATAACAAAGCTCGCATTTGCCGTATTGAAGCTTGTTGACGTAGCTTTATTTTGGATGAGTCATTTGCGTAATTAATTACTTTTGGTTATTAGATTGTATCTTAAGAATGCAAGATTCAAAGTTAAACAATTTGGTACATGCAATGAGGGTATCAATGTGAACATGATGATATAGTTTTTGATGTAGTTTTTCATTGTATGTTGTTAGAATGCAAGCTTTAACTACTTCAGATAGTTTGGTAAATACGCTGATGATAACAAAATGCGTGCAGTATTTTAAAGGTTGTTGATATAGCCCATAATCGTATGAGTTTAACTAATTATTCGTTCCATAATTAATTATTTTCGGTAATTAGGTATTAATTTGATGATATAGTTTGGTATGATTAATTTGCTAATTATGATGTGCATCATGAATAATACGTATAGCTGAGAAGTTAGCATTTCAATTGCGAGTATGTGTAGAAACAAAAATCTAAAAGTTTGCCTTCTTGTCATTATGTTAAACACATTCCATACGTCACTCTCCAGAGAAGCTGTAACCATTTAATTACAGAAATACCCCACCCAAACCCCAACAATTTCATAAAAAGAAGATAATTGATTATCGAATATAAAACTAATCACTACTCATGCATGTCTACAACTTTAGTATGATACTATTCTGTATTTGATATATAATTTATCTACCTTGATCATTTTTGTTTGATTAATGCCGTGTTATTTATGGGTCTCACAATAAATTAAGGTAGTTTGTAACTAATTATATAATTGTGAATGCATGTCAATATGTGTCTGTATCAGTGGATGTTGCAATATTATTGACTCTTTTTGCTATTTCTTGACCCCCGATTGTCATGTACATACACATGGTTATGGTTGTCGTAATGAGAAGAAATGTTATTGTAACACTTATTTGAGCTATCATGAATAAATATATTTTCTTATTTATATGGTGGTGGTGGTGGTGGTACTCTACTTTGTGTTAATGGTTTCTAAAAAAAGAGACATATTATTATAATATGTCGTTGAGTTAGTAGATCCTGATCTTCTGCAGTTGCATATAAAAAGAAGAATTCCAAAAAGAAGATAACGGGATAATATTGATGATGATGATTATGATGATGATGATGATGATGATGATAATGAGCGTGAAACTATAATATAACATCAGGTATTAACGAAATGTCACTAATGATTTAGTTATCCAATATCTATGTTCGCTAAAAGGAGACAACATAAAACACATCTTTTGTTTTTCAAATAATAAACATCATCGTTGTGATTCAAACATGACATAATAACAAATACATGATGTGGAGGAAACACTTCTCCTCACAAAGGGTCAGCTTGTCCTCGACCCTGACTACTGCCTAATTATTTATCAACCGTATATGATGTAATGTTTCCTCGTTTTATGAGTCCCTCAGTGAAGATACCCCTGCGAGGGAAATAACTTAATTATAGTCAGAATGGAATAACCTAAATTTCGATTGATAATAATAGTCCAATTCTGTCCTTTCCTAATAAGATAGCAGGATTTACACATCTTCAAATGAAACATCGGTGTACTCAACTAATTATGTAATCGAATAGAATGCATGTACGGTAATCCCAGAACGAACGCCGTAATACATCAAAGTGACATTTCCAAACAAGTGCTTTCCTTTGCTTGGCTAGTTCCCAATTTGAAAGAAAAGTGGTGAATATATAATTAAAAATAAAACTAGTTGAATTATTAATTCTCTCCATAGAGAATGAAAATTTATTCTCGTAAATTTTGAATGTGATCAAAAATATGTCCTTATATTAGTTTATTGTCTGCATGTTTAATCTATAATAATAATAATAACAACAACAACAACAACAATAATAATAATAATAATAATAATAATAATACTTTATTTTTCTATAGCGACTTCCATCAAAACAATAACAAACCGCTTCACAATAAAATATATAACAAATTATTTAAAAATGATAAAAGTAAGACGAGCTCGAATACAATGATAAACGTAAGACCAGTTCGACTAATGTAAAATGATAAAAAGAATGATATGGACAACATTTCGATGATTTATCCATATTGCTTTTGGAAAAGGTGCGTTTTAAGAGATGTTTTAAAGGAAGCGACAGATGGTGACACTCTAATTTCTGTCGGAAAAACATTCCATAAAGTGGGAGCTGCATTAGAGAAAGAGCGATATATGGGTGCGGACGCTGTGAGTGTCAGCCGTTTTGGAATGCAAACTGTGATCAGATCAGAAATCTATTCGTTTAGGATATAATTATAGCAATAATTAGGTATCGCTAGCAATGCTTGATTATGCAGGCTAGTGTCATGACCCTTGTTGTAATGAATAACATGTATCTGATGTTGACTGTGTAATATAGGGTTACCTAATGCATTTAATGTTTCTTGTTACTGAAATTCAACGAAAAATGAAAAGCAAAATAGCATGTTTGTCGATAAAAGATATTCCATTTCGTCATTCTTTAGTTCAGTGATAAACACATTGAATCTTATTGTCGACCACACACACTTTAATAAGTCAAACGAAGGGATGGTTTTAATCATGCAAATTATACAACATCCGTAAGGGTTTGGAAAATGCAAAGTAAGACCTTTGAGAATGCCAGCGTTTTGATCCCCAATTACGTAGACACGTTTTCTGTTACCATTAATTTCATGTGGCAAATCCCCATACGATGTTTCATGTTAGTTTGTTTGTTAGTTTGTTTTAATAAACGTTTCGTTTTATTTTCGCGCTGCGATTAGTCTGGTGGCTAAGGTGTCGCGTTATTACTTGCAAAATGATCTATTTCAGCTTCGGTTGAATGCCCACATTACTCAAACGTTACAAAAAATTACTTCATATTTACAGAAAAGATGATTAATCAAACCATCTGAGTGGTATAAACCTGGGTGACCACAAATTAAACCACAGTCGGAAACTGTTTTACTTTAACGTCTGCAAAAACCTGAATACGTTGCACTTTTTTTTGATATACAAAGAAGGCTGGTTTTAGTCTTTGATACCGAGTGATTAGCACGAATTCCATATACAGCTTGACAATGTATTTGATCATGTGTGTTTTTAAGCTGACGTTTATGATGTGTAGCTCCATATCTGCTGTGACAAGCATCCAACAAATTGACGTGAAAAGTGGTTCGTGAGTTTAAAGTGTCGGTTGTGTTTATATCCTCATTTTTATACAAGCAGTAATAAATCCGTATACCAGCCACATATGCTCATTGACGTTTTAGATGCTACCCACAAATTTTCAAGAATTTGTGTTTCAAATAGATGCTGAACATACCGAAAGGTCAAGTAAACGTCTCATTTAGTTATGATCTTTTTCTGTTCCCTTTATTTACCGTCCGTTACCACTAAAACCCAAACTATTCTTTTTTTAAAAATACTAATTTTCAAGCATTCCATACACTCTATCTAGATTCTGTCGAATTCTTATTTCATTGACAGTTTTGGCATACAGATAGCATAATATTAAACACAACCCTATAAAGTAATAGTTCTGTTATTGGTCTCTCAAATCCTACTAGATTGTTATTGTCGTTATTGTTGTTGTTGTTGTTGTTGTTGTTGTTGTAGAAATGGAAAATGTATCAGACTATACAAACAATGCTAACAATCCGTCAAATGAATAATATGACAGTACCCCATGGCCTCGAAATGGATGGTAGGGCATACAGAAGTTATTTTCACGAGTGATTCGTTTTGTTCTGTCGCCGTATTTTCACGAGCGATAGCAAGAAACCTTCAGAATCAGGGAACACTACGATAACCTTACATACAACTTGGCACATACATATACCAAGACCATGCGAGAGCAAATAATGAAACGCTTGATGATGTATGTCACTTTATTTCGTACTCAGAGATGGATTTATCTCTCTCCTTGAAACGCTTAGCATCTCAATGTTTGAAAAGAAATTTTTTATATTATTTTGAAAGAATCGATGTACAATGTAATATTAAATTGATTTCTCTTTCATTTACCGTTATATACGCATATGACATGTTATATATTTATCATACCAAAAGAGTACTTTGTCTTGATGGATTCCGAGTCATTCGGGTCATTGACATTGATGTAATGTAATGTAAGTATAATACGAATGTAACTCTGGACCTAATTATGCATTTACATTTATATAAACTGACAAGTCCCAAGACATCGACAGAACATATGTGACTACACCAATGTTTCTCATATTGTAACTGTCAAGTAAAGACCATTTTGAAATGTGTAATTTACGTATTATCTTTGAACGTTTTCTTGAGTGATTTTCTTTTGCTCTCTGTTCTTGTATGGTTATTAATAAGAAATCGACATTTCATACATATTCACTTAAATATTGCAAATGAATGCTAGTCAGAGAGCGCAACCAGTATAATTGAAATCTCAGACAATAAAAAAACAGTAGATTGGCAATATATTTTTCTGGGAGGTAAATCGATAGTATTTACTTGTCAACTCTTGTAGCTGCACATACGCACCTCTCCTCCTTTCACACAAAAAACAAGTTTATCTAGCATAGCTAATTTTAATAAGGTCCTAATGTAGTCAACATGCATGGATACATATCAATCTAAGAATACATGTATGTACATACATACATACATACATACGATACATGCATACACTCTGTCACATACATACATACATACATACATACATGTAACATACGTACGTACGATACATACATACATACATACATACATACATACATACATGCATACATACATACATCCATCCATCCATCCATCCATCCATCAATACATACATACATACATGCATACATA
Organism: Glandiceps talaboti; assembly: GCF_964340395.1. Classification (NCBI taxonomy): domain Eukaryota; kingdom Metazoa; phylum Hemichordata; class Enteropneusta; family Spengelidae; genus Glandiceps; species Glandiceps talaboti. The sequence goes on from NC_135549.1 coordinate 19,794,849, forward strand.
CATACATACATACATACATACATACATACATGCATACATACATACATACATACATACATACGTACATAGTTACATGCATGCATGCATGTATGTATGTATGCATGAATGAGTGAGTGGGGGAGTGAGTGAGTGAGTGGGTGAATGAATGAATGAATGAATGAATGAATGAATGAATGAATGAATGAATGAATGAACGAATGAATGAATGAATGATCATGAATGAATTTTATGTACAGGAATAAGAATAACTTACACACTTTCAATTATGTAGCTTACATCTACAATCAACTAAATCAGTCTACATTTAATGATTTGATGGTAGTTCCATACAATTCATTGACACAGTTTAGAGAGATACAATGTCCTACTCAGACATGCGTAATGAATAATTCTACCAAGTCATCCATGTCTTCATTCTAAGAGAGAGAGAGAGAGAGAGAGAGAGAGAGAGAGAGAGAGAGAGAGAGAGAGAGAGAGAGAGAGAGAGAGAGAGAGAGAGAGAGAGAGAGAGAGAGAGAGAGAGAGATGGATAAACACACACACGCATATATATGCTAGAGAGAACCCCATTGGAAAATTCTTTATAATTGTTTGGCAATTATGGATTTAAAGACAAACGCATGTGTTCAAAATTGCACAGGTAAAATGCTTACAATACAGTTTGTTTGTTTGTTTGAACAATGTAAAGTAATAAGTGTTGCATATGACAGTATTCTCACTCAAGATGTGTCAATGACCCTCTCCACTGCTACTTAGAGCTTTCATGGTAATGCGTACTGTGCATAATATTAGATAGACATTACATAACGGTTATACTGTATAATATAACGTGTCATATGCGTCTATAACGGTAAATAAAAGACAAATCAATTAAATATTACATCAATTCTTTCAAAATAATATAAACAAATTCTTTTCAAATATTGAGATGCTAAGCGTTTCAAGGAGAGAGATAAATCCATCTTGATGGATTTCTTTGTCTAGGTGGATTTCTGATAGAATATGTGTCGATTTACTTTCCACTGCAAATATAGAGCATATCCAGCGTTTAGCAACCTTTTATTCCACGCTATGAGTGTGCGGTGGAAGCTGAATGGTGACTTGTAATATTTATTTATTTATCTATCTGCTTAAAGTGTATTTTGTATTGTTTTGTGTCGTCCTTTTATTATGCAATATTTAGTTGTAGTATGGGCCGATGGCCTCTGAGTACGAAATAAAGTGACTTACATCATCAAGTCATTATTTACTCTCGCATGTTCTTCATATATGTATGTGCCAAGTTGTATGTAAGGTTATAGTAGTGTTACTCTGCTACCATTACACTACCACAATTATTAAATGTATGTGATCGAGAAAAACAAGCATGGAAACAAACAAGCACGATAGTCCGCGCATCCCTGATATATCCTCTATAGTAAACGGACCGAGGGGCTGTCTTGGTATTTGTAACAAATACATGTTTCCAGCTTCGCCGCCGCCGCCACCTCTTGTTTTATAGTGACAGAAATCAATGGGCAAGATTTTAACCGTGGTCGTACCGTAGTCAACCTAGCTGTATAATTTGAGATTTTGTAGGCCATACGTCATCACTGTGTGAATTCTCTAATCTTTGTGCCCCTGTTCAATTTGCTCTTTGGGGAGTTTAGAATTTTTTTTTATGAACATGTTACATTATTACCAGTATTATTAACATCTGATCACTGTTTTCACAGACCAAGCAAATCTTAGATCGATCAGCTGTGAAGTATTGTAGCTGTGTTTATTTCTTATAATACCGGAGATAATGAGCTGCAAGCATGCATTAGGAAGAAACGTCTATAAACCGTTTGAAATACTTCTGAGTTGTATTACTTCCTGTACACATGTACATATTGTATGGGGGAAAAAGGAATTAGATCGTCATTTTGATTAAAAATTAACACTTTTCGATCTGATTCTGTCATTTTCAATTAAAATGAAATTAAAAATAAAAGTTAAGATTTTAATTTGTTATTATTTTCATTCAAAACAGACCAGAACTCTTCATGTTTGAATATTCAATATTTGCTACTCAGATTCACTACGACAGAATATAATTAGAGTGCGTTGTCACAAGGTAATGACGCCGCAAATATACCATAATATGTGTAACACTCTTACAAAAATTCATGGCCTGCATATAGCTTATTCTATTGGCGCATGCCCCTGTATATAAGTAAAGTATTATCAATCCCTTAAGCCTCTCCTTCTGCTTTTTTATAGCTTTGCTGTGTAAACCCGTAATTCCGTATATCAGTTATTTATAGAGAAACACTGACAATATATCTGCCGATATTGTCTGCATACTGAAGACCAGAATATATATTTAAAATGTCAGAAAATTGAATTTGCTGTAAATAACGGTGAGCGCAAGGGAATTGTGATATTATTTTCCATTTAGATAAAATATCGGCTACATGAAAAGTACGGGGGATTCGATTAAAGAGTGTCTGGTAGTTAATACGCATCTCTCAAACAAATGGGAATGCTGCGGTCATGCATGAGGTTTTGATAAACAGATTGTCGCACTGATGGAATTCCCAAAGCCATGACAAGTTGTAAGTTGTAGCAGCTGCCTATGGAAGTTATCATCCTTTTTCCTACACTTAAACAGTCGGTGCTATTAGGGTTAAATTTGAAAGATACGTATCACTGTGTCTCCAAACAATCAACCCCTGTGTTTGTTCTCTTGCAGCGAACGCCGCAAACCCGTTTAATCATAAGTTGTGGATATTAAAATACTTTCATGGTAACCAAAATGATTGTTGGAATGTGTAAATCCGAAACATAACATTGAACTTCACTGTTTGGCTAGATCAACTACCTAAAATTCCTTTCCCTTCGTTTCAGTATATTGTTATTGTATATCACTTGTTATCATTCCGAAAGTTTTAACCGACGAACATCTCATAATTATGTTTATCCAAAGAGATTCATCAGCTTGGCTTTATATTATAACTAAAGCGGGAAATGTTACGTAGTCCACATAGTTTGTCTAGACTCGATTTATCTCTTTTGTTGACTGAATGCTTTCCCCCAGTGTATCCGGAAGGAGGAAATCTATATTGAGGGGTTATAGCTTTCGCACGCACACAATCAGGTACTCAATATTCCTAAGTACTCGTCAATAAGCACTTGACGCCATTAAAATACATGGCTAAAGCATTCAGTCCACTGAACTAAATATTTGGACAAGGTAACATTTCCTGCTTTTGATACAATAACATGATCTAAACATGAAAATGCAAACATAGATTTTAATAAGCATCGTAAACAATAACAATAGCCATGGGAGTAATATTAGATGGGAAAAGCACACCATTACTATCTGTATTCGGTTCTGCGCATGAAGCCCATGGGGTTAATTCACTTTCAATCTCCAGATTAAGCTATATTTTAACTGGACTTAAAATGAAAGTCTGAAAGAAAGAGGCATTGCACATAATTTTTATGCCCTGTAGCCACAATTAAATATGATACAGCTTTGACGATACGCAAGAATAATGTACGCTAATACACGGCTTCAAATATTACTGATAATGACGTTTGCAAAGGGTATTTTATTTATAATAAGCTAAAGCAATTTTGAAGGTCTAAAATTCATTTATTCATATGTCACCATGCTCGAGATATACGACGCAACAGCAATGACACAGGAACATGTTTGCGACATCAATTTATTACTATTTGAATTCGGTGTTACTTGATTTCTCATATTTCATTGATAGAATAAGGTACATTTAATTTAAACATTATTACTCATCTGCAGATAGAAGTGATGTGCGTGCAAAATGTACACAAAGCAAAAGAAAATCTTATTCAGTTTGATATGTATGTTGATTTTTTTAAACATATGGCAGAGTCTGGGAAATCTTAGTTGATTTGGATATTAAACGTTATAGATATGTATAGGCCCCATGGCGATTATGGTGTAGTCACACGACTTCCCTTTAAATCTTATTTCTTTGGGTTGAAACAACCAATCGTGTCTACCTCACAAGACAAATTGTTGTCTATTTGTCCTCCGACTATCACGACTAACACATTCATAGAACTGTCTTATTGCTGTGACAATGCTTACCAATGGTGATGTCTGTACGGATAAACATACTAGTACATATGTATGTCCGTGGCTAACAATGGGTGCCTGTGAGGGTTCGAAAGAAAGAAATGCTTAAATCAACATATCGTCCATGAAATATTCATTAAAGTCATAATTGTAAGGCTGTTGAATTCGAAGTTGTCATCGATGCAGTTATTGTGTTATATTTCAAATGAAGACCGTGCTTCCAACAATTACTGTTCATAATAATAGCATGTGATATATATAGCCATAGCTTTTCTACAAATAGAGTACGGAGTAAATACATAACAGTGACAGTATGTACAAATATTTAAATGAGATCCATTAAACATCGAGGTTAACATATTGACCTGTGACATCCGAACATAATACATGCAATAGTCTATTAAACAATCCATACCCATATGTTTCTTCTAAACTATATTATCACTAAAGTGATGAGCAAGCTAAAAATAAAAATACAATCCTTTAAAAATGTGGCTACCATGAGGTCCAAGCCGTCCTCGCTATTAGGAGTAATAATAAACAATCGATAGCAATCAATAACAATATGTTTCCTCTACACTATACTCTCATTAAATCAAGCAAGCTCAAAACAAAAATCCATTATATCTCTGGCGGCTACTGTGCGGTCCGAGCTGTCCGACCTAGCAATTTAATGTTTTTCCCATAAATAGTTCAAGCAGATTAAACAGATACGGTTAGCTTGCCTTATCTATTAAGTATTGGTGGGTACAGCGACTCTTAAGAAATATCTTTACCCTGGAGTTATTGAACTCAAGGATTCGAGATGTCTGAGCAAAATGCACATTTTCACACGAATATATCTCTATTAAAGTTAAATTTATTGTTAAAGCGAATTCCCATAGTGCGGACTTTTTACCACGACAGTGTGAATCATTTTCAGAACACATCGACCGGTGGTTGTCGTCGCTAAGCTACAGAATTACCTAACCGATAATTCAAAGACTCGACACGGAAGCATAAAATGTTAATGGTTGGCATTGTAACGATCCGCAATGAACAAACTGGGTAGTGATCGTGTTAACTATTGAAGGGTTGTAATGAATCAATCATTTATACATTATATGACGTCACAAGATCAGAGAAATAATTATAATTTCGGTTAATTTAAATTACCAACATGATTGAAGTGTTGGTTTTTCCTTCTTGTAGCAGGAATCTTTCGAATTAGCCACACGAGAACCAAGGAAAGTGTATGGGGAACAGGTCTGTAAATTGCAATGCAAATATGCACACTTAGCAACAGAAGGCCCGCCAGGCAATGACACTGTATGAATGGACTTTATATCAGGTCATGATGTGGCTCTCCAATTTCGTGGCAAACGCTTAAAGCCAAATATAGTTACCAAACTTTTAAAATTAGAATTTCAATATCATATATGTAAAGCAACATACATTAATCAATGTTGTTAAGAACTGGATAACGGTTGAAATCACCAAACCAATAATCAACAACTTTCTATATGCAAGTAGCAATGTTTATTTTTTGTTCGATTCACATTAGCCAACGTTAGTAGACTAGAACAGTGGGCGATTGATAAATGCATGCATGCATGGGAGTAGCAAATTAATTGTTACAGTAGCCTCTTCAAATACTATGAATTATTCTAAACTCTATCTACCGTCAGTTTTAAAGACTCTTAGCAAAACATAACTTTGATTTATTACTGATGTCGGTTAAAGTAAATGTATTAGTATTACATTGAGGGTGTATACTTCGGGGCATACCTTTCATAATTGTCAACTAATAGTGCCATTGCTATGTTTATCGATATTGGAGATAAAGTACAGAATGTCTTCGATTTCAGCCTTTATATCGAATACTATTTAACTATAGACTCAATTGCTTTATGTGGTAGTAATATTGACCACCATCTTGAATATCTCAAAACGTTCAAAAGTAACAAATAAAATCATGTTCACGGTAGCTATAGTGCAGCTAATCTCAAGGTTTGGGCACTAGACTAAAACGAATGTCTGATCAGCGTAAGAGCTGGCGTGATTAATGGCCTATAAACGCAACGCATTATTGCATCACTGACTTTAATTCTAAAAATGAGACACATGTGGTCGCCTAAAATTGCTAAAAAAAATAATATTTACAAGTGAGGATTGTCCACATGGAATGTGCACGTGGAGACGATAATTTCTTTCGTTACATTTCTGTGTGCACACAAATAGTGCCGTTAACGTTATCAGTGGAAGAAGTCTGTATCATATCAGACATATCAAACAATTAAATATATATTATCGAGTCACTTTCCGGTAAAGTGTGAATCCATAAATAAGATCGAAATGCAAAAATAAAGTTTACTAGATAGAGAAACTTATTATGTAGATTGAACAACATTGTGTAGTATGTGTGGCAAATCCGATCCGTGTTTAAAAAGATTATGTTCATTTAATTTTATACGCACTTTCTATTTTAAGTTAGTTAAGCTCTTAGAGTACTACAAATGACTCTTTCGTCAGCATGATTAAAACAATGACAATGAAATCAAGAGTTCATTAAAAGGTCGTGCGACTTTATCTTATCGCGAATGATTGGGGTTGAATTAGCAAATGTCTACTGAGTTGGATACATCATCTTCAACAGTTAGGTTTCGTAAATTGATAAACACTATAGTGTATGCGACGTGTCATACTGACAATATGTTAACCATTGAACGTGTACCTCTAGTAAGAGATCCTTTCTCTGAATAAGTTGTGTCGATCCCTCTATGATAGTATCCCCATACATTCGATGAATAAGCAGACAAGTTAAGATTGAAAACTTTGTAAAACCCGTAAGGCGCCGGGCCGTCGCTGTTGTAATTCCAGGGTGTGTATTGGGCATGAATCACGCCAATGTAATCACACAACTCCTAAATAAACGTGACCGATCCTCTAGAAATGTAATGTCACCCATTCTTATTTTAATATCGTTATTAACAACACTTTGAGATATTTTAAGCCAACCTATTTTCCTTTGATCTTATGTGGAAAAAAGACAATTAAAGACATTTGATTTATTCGTGGTCATATTGTTATTTGCAGTTTATTCCTTACGACAATTACCTATGCGAAGATGGACATATAATGCTGTTTAAAAGACTCCTTAACTCGTTTGAATTTGATTTAAAAGTGTATAAAACGATTATGTAAAATATGTATCAAAACTAACTCAAAGTTTTCTTTATCTCAATTATGCGATGCAACTGTTGGATGTGTTTGTTTGTTTGTTTGATTGATTGATACTTATTAAAATCATAATGTAGTTAGTAAGCATGGTCGGCATCTTTCATTCCATTTGCAACATGTATACTGTTCTCATAAACAATATTATATTTAAATGTACATTGTATGTTTTATGTAGGGATATGTATAAGGACTCATGTCTGGCATACATGTATTCGAACCCTAATCGCAAAATGTTACAGAGGACGTCGACGTAAAGCATCCTACCCAAAAGAAATATGTCAAAGAACGCTAATAATCCCCATGTGACTGGCTTGGTATTTTTTGTTTCAATCTTCCCGCTGTGTACATACAGGTATTCCTCGTACATTAGCTTGTAGTATTGTGCTTTCACTACACCCAGCAAACGTCACGTTACTGAATAATTCAAAATTTGAACACATTTCTATTTTTTATTCCCTTCTAAACACTGTTGTTTATTTTGTACTTTAAGGACCACTTTCGAATGCATGGCACAATAGACCTTTCTCCCTTATTCAGTTGTGTTAAAAACATACAGAGTACTCCAAATGTAATTGTATAGCTTTGTTAAGAAATAACATCGATCTAAACCAGTCTGTTTGCCCGTATATTTGTGTTGAGCGTTTGATCAACAATGTATCACTGTTGTACTTACTACCATTACATTTTAGTACGGTTTAATTTGGATTGTAGTTTACGGGGCTGCGATATAATATTCAGTATGTTGGCAACCTGTCCACATGCACATATCGGAAGGTCATTGTAGTTCTACAGAAGCCCAGTATCTTGTTTGTTGAAAATTAGACCATAACATACGTTCGTCGTATTCGTTATCTATTAGTTGCATTTCATCAGATATAGTTTGATTGTATAACCGTGTTTCTACTCTTATGACTGTTTCTTTCCCTCCCTTCCATATCGACAATTTTTAGATTATTCCTATATATTATGTTGAACTTAGAGTATGTCCATATTGGAAAAGTCCAGGTTTTGCAGTTGTTGAGGATGAGTGTTATGCCATACTGTTTTGTCCTTTAGATAAGGGCCATAGACTAGAGTTTATCCCTCAAGGTTTCAGAGTTTACCACATAAAGTAATGTTATTCTTTACTGGCATGTAAAATGACATAGTTCAATACAAACTATACGTTTTTGTTCACACAGTTTTCAGCACTTGTAAATGTTTTGTTCTGTTTTGAAACATCTGGTGTACCGTATTTGTTCTTCCCTGCCTTATCTTTCCTTTGATTATTAGAAGCAGGGTGTATTATTTTCACTGTAATGTACATTTTTGTGCGATGGGTTGAGGCCTTAGAATTTGAAATATAATTAAGCAAACATTCCAGTATTTGGATTATTAACATGTCTTCATAACGACTATTTGATAAATAACTTTGCTTGCACATAAATATTACGCACGTAACTAGGACATTACCCGGGTATTTAAAACATCGAGGAGTGGCCCAACGTAAAATGTAATTGCGTCGTTAAACTTTAATATTGAAATATTGCAGTCGAGGTTCTTACTCTCAGGGAATTGTAACTAGACTAAACATCGTTATTGCAACATAATTAAACAGTGTGATAGATAGACAGCGAAACATATAACTATTCTTCAGATAGAGGTTATATTAATAATTTCACGATCGATGAATAAAATTAGTGTATATGAAGAGGGGTGTATTCGTATTTTAATAGAAGATGCTATATATGTAAATGTGGGTTACAGGATTGCCTCTGTCTACCGGCTATTATTCACAGTGGCCATTTTGTTATTTTATACCTGCCACCTCTTCAAAACGCATTGCAAAAGTTTGGTAAAATTGTAGCCCACAAAAATAAAATAATTAAATGAGTTAAAATTATTGACGTAAATTAGCATTCTATGTTAGGAGAATGTTTCAGTTTCAGATTCGAATAAAGTTTAATATAAATGGAAGGGGTGTTCTCTAGAACGGTGATATGCGCTTCGCCAATTTAATATAGCATACACATAATTCATTCAACAGCATACATAAAACAAATACCAGGTGCGAATACATCGTCGATTGTTGTGTGTAATTGCGTGATCGCGAGTACCGGAATTACGTGAAATATGTTAGAAGTAATGATAATTATAGAAACCGTTATGTTCCCATATTGCTGCTATAGAGAGGCACAGCGCACAAACTTCTTTCCCGGCTTTCAATATTTCAAACACACTGTCATAACCAGCTGCTGCATTTGATTTGATTAAGATATGTTATTACACTATGAAATATGCATTGCCTGGATTCTCAACGGAGTGCTTTCTGGTGTCTCCGGTCTTCTATTTTAAATGTTTAATCCTAATGTATCAGTTGTCGTTACAACACCGTTTTATGGTCTGTTAGTTTGAATTTAAGATTCGCCCCCTTGACAATTAAAATTTAATAATCATGCCATAAGATGAGTAATACAATATACCAATTGACAATGCCATAACATTATTCAGCAAGCATCTCACATTATCAGTTCATGTTTGCCGATGTAATTTGAACGTTTGAATAGTGTATTGATGCTTTCATAACATAAACTGCTTATAAGGTTGTTATTAACATTAACGCCTTTATAAGTTTGAATATATCGCTGAGTGATATGTAAATAGTAAACATTACGTCATACTACTGAGCAAACGTGCACTCTAATTGGACGATGACCATGACCCTGTCTAGACTTTATACGTATATAATTCATAGTGCCCAATGGACTGTTGCATTAATTTTAATGTACATTTTAACCGAATCACATAATTCACTAAGAATAATGAGAGCATTTGTTCAAATAGCCTCTTCTTTCAATGGAATGCATGACATAGAACTAAACGGCATGTAGTAAATCCTTATATAGCATCGGATGCATTCTGTAAGAACCCGTTTGATATAGATATTATGCAGCGATAATGATGAAACTCATTTATGAAATACACCACATGCATATGTTACTTGTGCATCTAACGTGTTTGTTAGCTTCTATTGGTGTGTAGGGGGTTATGTTTGTCTGTGTCTGTGCTAGTGCCTGTGTCTGTGTATATGTATGTGTAGACCTGTATCTGTGTGTATTACATGTATCTATGTCTGTGTCTGTTTCTGTTTCTGTCTCTGTTTCTGTGTATGTGTCTATGTCTGTAACTTTGTGACTGTAACTAACTGTATATGTGCCTCTGTGCACATTAACTGAAACTGACGGGGGTTAATAAGAAATACACCACACCTTTGTCCTGATATATTTGACCAACATGAACGACATACGAATTGTGATTCACACGCCTTTCTTTGAGGGACAATAAAAGTATGAGCATTTTTATTAACTTAAAACACATACATTATACTGGTACATTTGCCGTACAGTTCAATTAAATCTACAGTTTACTGACAGATGTTTAAATTGATGTATATATAAAATTATACACGTGTTACTTACATTCAACATAAAGTATGGCGTTTCTGTGTCATACGTTTCAATATATCGGCATCGTTTGCTTTATCCCCATAAATAAGTTTTATATTTTAAAACTGAACGTATGTAAGCGATTTCATCATACGGAAATATACTTACTGTTATTATATATATATGGACAATGAATAAATGTATTTTAAGATGCTGAGTTAATTTGATAATTAATATACACCGATTGATAATATATAAGGCAATCAATTACAACTGAAAATCACACATGAAAAAATGATTCTTCATGTAAGTTGCGAATATTATAAAGCTTTTGACTGTAATTGGTGGGTTTATGGTATTATAATGTGTTATAAATAATCAATTCATGAATAATCAACGATTGTACGAAAACCCAAATATAATCAGACAATGCATCATGTTTTAAACGTGTTACTTTGAAATGGCTGTGCAAGAAAGAACCCGTAATGTAAATTTTGAAAATAACAGTATGGCCTACACTGTATAATCCATGATAGTAATGTGTACATATATGACATGAATTGTCTTCTTGCAATATGTAGAATGCGTTGGATTGTGAACTCAACTCACAAATGAAAAGCGTGACTATCTTCTTGAATTGCCCTCAAATCATATTTTGCTTGACATAGACTTGATGTGTCTTTTGTTTCATCGATAGTGTGAGGGCACAATTTTAAGTTCAGAGGCATAACGTTACAATACTATCTTGCGTACTTCATGCAAACATTTATATTTATCTCATTTTTTTTTGCTGTATACAGTGTAAATAGCATTTTGTCAGATTTTGGACCACCAAGATGTCAGTCAAGTATGAAGTGTAAGTGTTGTAATGATCTTACGCTGTGATATGGGTGAAGACATTCCAGTTTAATGTTTGGTAAAGTTAAGTAAACAGGACTGTAGACTTTTAACATGAAAATCATAGATATTTAGTAATTTTCTCTACGTGACTGTTCACGTTCATGCCATTCTCCTTCACTGTAGATGATGAAAGTCCAAGGTTATGAAAACAAAATGTATATTAACCATGAATAGGACTTGACACTCTTTGTGTCAAAATCTCCTCGAATACAATAGACAGAGAAACAAAATTATCATTAATGAACAAAGGTAACATTTCAAACGGACGATCAAAATGTTATAAAAGTATATTTAATTTGTAACATCTGTTGTAACAATGTAGGAACAGATTTAGTGAATATGTTTCTTGATTTCTACAGAATTAGTCGCATCAAATAAAAAAAAACCCAATTAAATTGATAAAGAAATGCAAATGGTTTGAATTCTGCATACCTTTTTTGCAAACGACCAAAAATGTTAAAAGATTCCACAGTGTTACGGAAATACAAACTGATGAGTAAATCACTTGGTAAAATATTTCATTTAAAAATATAGTCAGAGGACTAATAAGCGAATACGAAATGACTGTGTTAATCAAAGGGTCTTTGATCAGAGGTACTTCTACGTCACTCTCCATTAAATATCCATCCTACCCAATGCTCTCCTAGTTTCCGTAAGGAAAATAACTACACACTTTACATTCATTCACTGTCATTTTACATATTTATATAATCGTAAAACAAAGCTTTTTATGGTTTCTTGTGGAATAAATAACTACAAATGTTATTTTCTGTACTGTCAATTTTGATATGTATACGTGTTAGATATCAGGGTCAGACAAATTAGCCGTAAAACTAGAGGCACGGTAATTAGGTCATATCTTAGTAATGCGCACATATCCTATGGCGATTGACGGTATAGCTTTTACTTTTAATTGGTAATTTGAATAATTAATGGTGTTCAATAATTAACAATAGCTTACGAATGCACATCTCAAATGCCATAACATTTGGCACATGCATCAACCATAATGAAGCACGCATATTTTAGTTTCAATTTGCATAATTAAGGATTTTCGGGAATTAGGCTGTGTGTCTTAGACTTCAAATTTCAAAAACGTTTGGTACATACATATACCATAATAATGTCCCGTGACGTTTGTTGACATAGCTTTAGCTGTAGTTTTTTTAATGAATTATTTGCATAAACAAAAGATTTTAGGCAATAAGGCCGTACCTTAAGAATGAATGGTAAAAATTTATACAATTTGGTACATAAAGCAATCATAACAATGCGCATATGTCCAATGGAGTTTGTTGATGTAGTTTGTACTTTGAACGAGTTATTTGAATACTTAATGATCTGCTATTAATTCATATCTTAAGAATGCACACTTCAAACACTCCATAATTGGCAAATACATCAACTATGACAAAGCACACATATCCTATAACGTTGGCGTATTGTCGTTAGTTTTAATGAGCAGTTTGCATAAATACTGATTCTCGACTATTAGGGTATATCTTAAGGATGTAAGCTTCAGATTTCATATACTTTGGTATACATATCAACCATAATACTGCGCACCTACCCTCAATTTTGATGACATAGCTTTTAGTTTGAATGAGAATCATTTGTATAAATTAATGATTTTCGGCAATTTGGATGTATCTTAAGAATGCAATAAGTATGAAAGCTTCAAATTTAATTTCATATAGTTTCATATAATTACTTTTCCTATAAAGGGTACAACATGTATAATAACCATAGCTCAGAATTTGTATTCGATCATGTACAATGTGTGTAGGAACAAAATGGTATATTTTTGCCGTCACAGTAGGCATTCCGTTTACATCTGGTATATTAGTAATCTAGCTGATAGTCTGTCTTTTATTGAATTCTCTCAAATGTGGTTACAATAGCATTATGAACACGAAACCGTACTTAAAATAAATTTGTCAATATTCAAACATTTACAATATATGTATGCAAGTATTGTTTATGTAGTTTAGATAAAATGATATAATTGTCTATTTTGTTAGTATTACATTACAGATAGAAAAGTAACTATGTTTCCGTTGAAAGAATGCTACACTCAACTCTCAATAATCAAGTGTAATTTTCAAATATTAGGCGTCTCAACACCAACACCACCACCACCACCACCAACAACAAAAACAAAAACAAAAACAACAATAACAACAACAACAACAACAACAACAACAAAAACAACAACAACAACAACAACAACAACAACAACCTTTCACGCAGAATTACATCAGGTGTGAATTTGTGAAAGTGTGGTGATTGCTACAATCGATTTGAGAATAAAGTTATTGATCTGTTGTCTCAGTGAGTGTTAATTCATTATAATTTTAACAATACCGCACCTGCACTCTTCAATCAATTTACATGAAAGTGTATCTTGATATACTAGTAGTTGACATTGAAGTGTGTATGAACTCCTCTTATGTAATGATTCTCAAAAAATAAGTTTGCTATAAATGAAGATAAATGAAGGCATTTTGTTGCAAATAACCACTGGCAACATTATCTGCATATTATCTGCATAAACTATATCATTGAAAGACTACAAACACATTCATTAACTTTTTTTTTTTATAAATATACACTCAATATTAGAACTAATGATGTACCGCAATAATGCTTGCGCCATCTTGTTTCTTTTTTGCAAAATAGCATTGATGATTTTAAAAGGAACAGTCTTTAAAAACGTTTCATGTTCAAAGAAATTGAACATTTACTTAATGGTTCATTTTGTATCATAAATATAAGTTCTTCCATAATATTCGTGCCTGACTAACGAACATCAAATGAGTGTCATTATAATATACAACTCTTACCGTCTAAATATTTCAATTCTGATGCATGTGAAATACTGAAAGTTAAATAGCAATGTGCAGTATGCTTAAAACACAATCATGCCTGTATATACATGGACTTAATTACGTTTACTGTCAAAGTTGTCGTCGGATACCTGTACTTTGTTACTTTTATTCCCATTTTTCATCCTGTTATTGATGGTGAGTTCAATATTCGGATACTGCTTCTGCCGTTCGTTCACTGTTACGGTATACGCTGAACCGTTTCATTCGAAAGGAACTTCCATTTGAGTCGTATTTCTCCGACTTCATGCAAGGGCGGTGGCACACAAATGCTGAACGGAATGCGCGTCTCCTTATTTTGCTTCCAACGTTGTATAGTATAGGACTTATTGCCAGGTGAACAAGTAAAAGGAGGGTCTGTGCTGTACGCATACATGCCATCGTCTCTTCCCCAACAGATGCACGTTCAGATACTGTATTGTACGCCCTGATCATTTGGTTTGCCGACAAAGGAGTGAAGCATATGAAAAAAAGCAGGGTAATGGCGACGCACAAAATAAGTACGTTCCTTTCCTGTCTCCTTTTCCGACTTCTCCTCTTGTCGTCTTTTCCATGTTGACCGATTGGTCGCTTCATCATGAAAACAGTTGAAACCACCATTGCGTAGCATACAACTACAACGATGATCGGGAACACAGTAAACGATGCAAATATAACGAGCCAAGCAATTAGGGTTAACCGACCTGTCTGGTAGTAAAAGGCACAGAGAGAGAATGTACCCATGGCTAGGCCAACAATCCACGTTGAGATCATAAGCGTAATAACTCGCCTTCGACTTCGTAGGTTTAATACATTGGCTTTCAGTGGATGGCACACAACGATATATCTTTCTATACTTATGAGTGTGATTGTCAACAATGCTGTAACTAGAAACAGTGGCGTAACGAAAATCCAGACCTTTGGAAATATCATAGAAATTCTCATTGATATGCTCGCTGATAGGTAACCATCCATCATAAGGCGAGATATTGCCAAATTAGTCATTTCTGCAAAGATTACCATGGTGTCAGTGGCGGCAAGGTTAATGAAGTGGTAATTTGGGATCGTATTCATTGCTCGAACTCGTGCTACGACGAACACAAATGAAACATTCCCAACAAGAGCGATTGTACTGAGAATGGTTCTGCAGTAAAACAGAACGTTATAGTCTATCGAACAGTACTCGTTGAAATAGTAGTAGTGATTCGAATTGTTTGACGCATTGGTACTAACTTGAAAGCTATCATTATCAGACGTGTACTGGTATCCATCTCCTGCTTGATCCGCAAAACTGATGTTGGATGTCATTGTGTCCCTATGAGTAAATAATGAAGAGAAATATTCTTTTAAAGAGAATGTCAATCCAAGTAACACGCTAAATCCGTCTTGCCGAAGTCAAGTAAAAATACATAAACATTCACGCGAAAAGGTACATATATATTACATTCGCACTGACGAGATATTAAATACTTCGGTTTCTGTGTAGACTTGCAAATGTAAGACCTGCAAACCCTAAGATGACTGATCAGACAGGGAACTGACTGCTGTTCTGACGAACCCTCATTCGTTATCGTATATAAGTCAATGACACCGTACGGAACGCTATCAAGTATGTTCATTCATTTTATGCATCATCCGTTTGGATTAAACGATAAATGTAATTGGTGGAAGCGCCCCCTAGAACAGTACTAGTATCTAGGGCAGTTTGCTTAGTGAATTACTTCAACGGCACACTAACATGGATAATGAACTGCTTATCAATATGCCACTAGGTTGTTACGGACTTTAAATGTTATACATTTTTATTTATTTATTTATTTATTTATTTATTTATTCAGGCAAACCAACGGGCATAAAGCCCATTTACAGGCACCTTTAGAAACAAATAAGGAAAAACAAGCACTAAAAAGATAAAACAAGGGGTAGCAATAACAGAAAGAAGTGACATGACATATAAGGCAAACACAGAAATAAAAACAACAAAACAGGAAAAAATATTAAAAACACGCAGCCTGAAGCACACGCCGAAAGGCGGAAACAGGACTAAATAAATCTATGTTTGGATTTGCTTTAAAAACGTCATTACAAGTGATTAAACATCTTAAAATCGGGGAATATTTTCTCAGATTTACTCTGGAGGCACTGATGCGAAAGATATGGTTATTACGTAGCTGTCTACTCTGTACATTAAAACAAACCTTGTACAAAATGGATGGACAATTATAGCTTGATTTGACCAGTTTGTAAACGAAAATAGCATCTAAAAACTTTCGCCTCCTCACCAGTGGGGGAAGCTTAAACCTAGCACATAGTGAATCGTAATCTGTTGAAGTATATTGCACATTTGATTTAAAACATAAAAATTTAATAAATTTCCTCTGTACACGTTCGATTTTATCAATTTGAGTTACTTGCAATGGTGACCAAATTACACTGCAGTACTCAAGATGGCTTCTAACATGGGTCACATATAAAGATCTTAATGTAGAAATGTTGGAAAAATTGGCACATGTACGTTTGATAAAACCCATCATTCTAAAAGCTTTCCTGACAATACTATCAATATGGGTGCTAAAAGACATCTGTGAAGAAAGTAGAATACCAAGATCTTTGATACTATGAACACGAACAAGGGGACCATCAGCATTACTGTAATTGTATGTAATCAGTTTCTTTTTGTTACTAAATGTAATTACATTGCAACAGCTGGGATACATTTTAAGAACTTCTGTCATCATATTTCAACCACACATTCTTTGTATGGGCACATTGATATTGTATTAATAAAAGCAAGTAAAATTCACAGGGTTTTAAAGCTATAACGTGATAAACATAGAGAGCCTTTTTTGAATATATTTCGTTTTTGTTCTTGCTAAGTTAAGAGAAATTGATATATAAGATGAACATATAACTGCAAATGTATGCGTCTATTATTTATGATTTTTGACATAGTAAATTTAATTTTATATTTGATAACCCTACCCAGGTTATTTTTGTCAGTTTTACTAAACAGATGCACTAATAAATAGTTATCATCGTTTGAAATAATATATTAATCATACATGATATATAAATCTATGACAAATTTATAACCAAATTACTGATCATTCAATACTTACAATTGGTGATAAAAAGTTTCTGAAAAAACAATCAATATCAAAATGTCTCTAGGCTGAACCCCATCGCGTTTCTAATAGTTAACATTGACAATACACAGAAACTACATAACTTACAGAGATTTGACGTAAAAATATAATATAATCGTTTATACTTCAGCGATGAGAACCCAAAGTCTGAAGAGTTACCGACATTAGGCGATTGACCAATCAGCGGGTGGAGAAGAACCTAAAGTGACTGAGTGATATAAGTCGTAAGAACCAAAGTGGTAAATAATTTAGCTTGTGAAACAACAGGAACAGATTTTTCGTGCCGATAGTGAAAGATTGTTAACAAGGAAGAAGATAAAAGAATGGCACAGATGTTACGGAGATAAAACATCCATTAACTGTACCGAAGACGTAAATAAATACCACTGGGGGTAGCAGGCCATGAAATGTAACGGATAGGTCCTATATGTAGCTTTTTGTATGAGTTAAATTAGTAAAAGTGTTAATGCATAGTGTTACCAGATTTAAACTGAATGCCTCCCGTAAGGGAATCACTAATTATGCAAATAACTCATTAAAATTTTAAAAAAATATCGTAACAGGCTTTGTTTTTGGACAAGCATGCTTTCTTAAGTTAATGTATGTGCCAAATTATACGGAATTTGAAGTGTGCTTGATACTGCTTAACTACTGAATATCGTTCATTATTCCAAATACTCATTAAAAGGTAAAAGTTGTAGCAACAATCTTCATAGGACAGGTGCGTATTATTATGGTTGATATATGTATCATAGTATACGAAATTTGAAGCTTGCATTTTTAAGATACAACGTAGTTACCTAAAATCATTAATTATGCAATAGCACCAAATTTTATAGGACGTACCTGCTTTGTTGTGGTTAACATTATGTACTAATTTGTACTGAAATTGAAGTATGCAGTCTTGAGATATAGCTAATTACCGAAAATCATTATTCATGCAAATTATTCATGAACACTGTAAGGTATATCAATTAACTATATAGGAAATACACAATTTGTTATGGTTAATGTATGTACTGAATTGTATTGTAATTGAAGTATGCAATCGTAAGATATAGCCTAATTACCTAAAATCATTAATTATGCAAATTATTCATCAAAACTAAACTATATCAACAATTTTATAGGACATATCCGCTTTGTTATGGTTAACATATGTACTAATTTGTATTGAAATTGAAGCATGCAGTCTTAAGATATAGCCTAATTACCGAAAATCATTAATTATGCAAATTATTCATTAACACTGTAAGGTACATCAACTAACTTTATAGGACATACACAATTTGTTATGGTTAATGTATGTACTGAATTGTATTGAAATTGAAGTATGCAGTCGTAAGATATAGCCTAATTACCAAAAATAATTAATTATGCAAATTATTTGTTAGCGCTGTAAGTTACATCATCAAATTTTATAGGACAAATGTATGTTGTTATAACGAATATACTAAATTATATTGAAATTGAAGTATGCAGTCTTAAGATATTGCTTAATTATTTGATTTCATTAATATGCTAATTTCTCTAATTAAACATTAACCGATATGGCTGAAAACCTTATCAGATCTAGCTATTACCCTAAAGATTATATATTCTAAATTTCATTACAATTGAGACAGCCGAATTCTAGAAAATGATGACACAGACACACAGACAGAGACAGACAGACAGACACACAGACGGACATTTGTATTTTAATATCTCCCGTACCCTTACGGGAGGTAAAAATGGTGCGTTTAAAAAAACCCTGATCGTTTAATTAATTTAGATTTTTCTTTGATTTGACTTTGAATATCTAAAAAATATTACATACTTGGCAGAACGGTCGATTCTGTGTACAACAAACAATATATTCAATAGTCACTCGGGATGTACTTGTGATGTTGCCGAAAACAAATTATTTACAGACGGTGACAAGATGAAAATAGAAGACTCAAATGGTTATTCAATATTGATATAAAACAGTCTGGCATGACAATGGCAAATTACTGTGTAAATATTCATTAAACACGTATGTTGAAATGAAAATTCATCTGTTTGGGTAAACCATTTTATCAAATTAAACTGCTTTTTGCTACAGACAAAAAGTGGAAAATTGTTACCTGATGTTTTAGACAGAATACTGGGATTGTATTAATGTTGTATTAATGCTGTCCTAGTTTGGATAACAAATCTGTGTTTGGAGTTTCAGGAAACAATTTTCACCTTTTTTGTTTGTAAAACTAAATAATTCAATACGTTTACTTAATTAGCCTTACTAGTATGTACTTTACGCCAACACCGGTACCGGAGAACCATTATCAGTGACATTTCAAAATTATTTTTTATTTTTACAAATTTCTGACTGAGATCACGCTGATTTGAAGCATTATCTGATTTGTTACGTAATTTGTTTTCTTACATAGCCAATGTTTGCCATATTGACGCTTTTACTGATTCACTTCCTTCAATGTACGTCTTTCATGTTTAGTTAACCATGTAGTGGAAGACATTTGGCAGTTTTCCAAGTTTCACGACTATAGCATCTCCATCTGATTACAATCCTTCGTTTCGTTATATAGTCACGACAGTGTATTCGACAATCTGAAATGATACTTTTTTTGTTACAACAACATGAACCATGTAGATGTCAAAGTGGGTAGAATGAGCATTGTCCACTCTATGAGGCTGATTTTATTTGATTTTGTTTTATTCATTAGGTAATTTAAAATAAACAGAATAATAAATAAATACATATTAAAATACAAGTTACAAACATCACCAAGTATATATCACATAAAGGTATTTTCAAACACTTATTTTCAATGTTGGTCCTTATTGGGAAATTCAAGACACTGTGGCAAGAAAGAATGATATATAATAAATGTATTACAATATACATGACAGAAAACCAATTTGAGTGTTAAAAAACACATTGACTAGACCAATATAAAAAAAGAGGAAGGACTAAGATTACAGAAATATTATGTTCGTTAGACTGTATGATGTTCTACTTGATCAAGGTATGCAAACTACACAAAAGAATGCGATAATTTGTCTAGGGAGACTGAACCGTGGCCAACATCATGTAAATTATCTTACCAAGCTGATGGGATATTATTACAAATGTCAGCTCGTCCCTTGACCGTAGGAAAACGATTACTTTGTATCCTCTGAAGGCACCGTTTCTATGATGTCTACATATAGAAGATTTGTTCTGTCGGTGGAATTCTAAAGCATATGTCTTACGAGCAAGTTGTACGACTATAAATAACATTACAGTGATAATTTGACATTGTAGTTACAGAAGTAATTTGACACTGCCAGTGTTGCATTGTGTGAAATTACGTGTTCATTGACAAAGAATTGGAAATAAAAAACAACAACCAAGTCATAGAAAACACACCATTCAGCATGCATACCTTTGCGAGAATGGAACCGCAAACGAGACATACTTCACAGTGGATATTCTTTGTAATGTTGTCTCTCATTTTCTCATACCAGACAACGTCCAATTAACGTTGTAATTTCTGACTGAAAAATCAAGGAGAGAGACATTTTGCTATATGCATTAAGGGCAATAATCGTATTCACAGGTTCACACAAACAAAGCTGTTTCTCAATAATCTAGAACATTAGAGACGACCTATTCCTCAAGCGATGCATTAAAGATGGCATTCTGCCATGCTCTATTAATGATAAGCATACTTAAAACTGTCTTGTTCAATGAAATCGTCTGACAATGATTAATTATATGATGCTTTTTTATATTGCAATCCAGACAACTTTATAGGCATTGCATGAGTACGTGACTTGAGACTGTCATCACTATGGGTTTATGCATTTAAAGAAATGATCCTTAGTGTCTTCACTTTATCCTGTAAACTATAATTCAATTTTATCTTGTTATGTGTGTGTGATGTTAGGGGGAGGGGGTTAAGTTAAAATTTTGCACACACACACACACACACACACACACACACACACACACACATATACAGTAATTTGAATTACAAAACTTTCTATTTCACGCTCAAAAATAAAGAAAAATATATTAGCTGTCACATTTGAATATATAAGAAATATGACTTGGTTAACTCATCATCACCTTGTTACGATTTAGTCAATGGCTGTAGTTTTGTATATGTTTACATGGTTCTAAGTATATATGCTAGATTGACGTGACGCGGTCTTTAAAGATTCCAGTTGGTCTCTGTTATCTTGTATTGTTCATTGTAACTGGTAGAATTGCGAGAAAGGATGAGATTGATGAGAGTAGCCATTTATAGACCCCTGCTGTCTAAAACATCATTTGATAATGACATTCAAAACATATTTATGATTATATTCCTTATCATTATTTCGAAAAGCGTAAAATAATGAACATAAATACGTATTCACAATTGTTCTCCCTAATATGTCAGGCAAAAGTAGAAATTTCATCTATCTGTTACTGACATAATAATTATAAGTTTCTTAAATTAAAACTGTCAAAAAGCTATATTTCGAGATGTTAGCACGAGGACAATGAGTGTAGGGTTAAGTGAACGTCTTACTATTTCGAACAACAACAGTATAACCATTTAGGCACTTTGTTAAATGTCATTGAATACATATACGCAACATTTAGATGTCTGCAGCCAATGTTAGGATTTTTCAATGTCTACATCTCTTGAAAACGCGAGTACATTTTAAACATACCTCAGTATATAGTGGTCTGAGAACATACCAAAAAATAACTCATGCACATTGCCCCATAGGTTACAATAGTCATCAAGGAACGCACATTCCATAAATTCCACTCTAGTCAATCAATCAAAGCCGGACATTTCAAACATTAGTATATCACACTGAAGCCATTACAATTCAATATAGAATTCTGAAAGTTTCTAATCTAAATTAAGTGAACTAACATTACATAAATGTGACGCGACGACCTAGGGTTACTTTTATGGAAACTGAATTAAATACCATTACACCTCACCGATACTAGAACTAGAACGGGAACGAGTGTTAAGCTAAAGTATGGTAAAGTGCAAACCTACACAAGATGCATGTTCGATGTCGCCATACTCCATCTAATTAACTATAGTGTAGTCGGATACTACCTGTCAGTACCACTCAATGTGTTACTAATAATACCATTTAAACCAAATGTATCCCTTAAGGGCAAAACCATACATTGTTGGAATGCATATAGGTCGTATACGTGATGTATCCCATATTTGGAAAATTAATTATGTGAAAGTATATGAAATTTGGAGTTTGAATAGCTAACATAATGCCTAATTATCTATAAGCCATTAATTATGCAAATTAACCATTACATTTATAAGCTACATCAACATGCTTTAAAAGAGACATCATGATATGCATTTCTTTACCATCAATGAATGAAATAAATTATCTAAAATATATGAAGTTTGCATTCTTAAATCATTAATTATGAAAAGTACTTTTTAAAACTAAAAGCAATATCGTCAACAGGCTTTACAGGATATGTGTGCTTTCTTTGTGACGGTTAATATATGTACCAAATTATATGAAATTTGACTCTTGAATTCGATAGACATGGCTTAATTCCCAAATATAATTAAATTACTCATTAAAACTAAATATTATGCCAACATATTTTATAGGACATGAGTATTTTGTTATGGTTGGTGTGTGTACCAAATATTGCGGAATTTGAAGTGGGCATTCTAAAGATATAACGTAATTGCAACAGAACATTAATTATGCAATTTATTCAACTAAAATTATATCCTACATCAACATCCTACATCAACAAACTGTATACGACATATACACTTTGTTATGGTTAACGCATGTACCATATTATGTTGAGTTTGATGTGTGCATTCTTAAAATATAACCTAATTATTGAAATCCATCAACTATGCAAATTAAAACGTCTTCATTGGGTATTTCTTTACTAAAATCTACTCATCAGTTCTTGAGGTTAGCATGTGGAAGGTGTGTATTAAGTTTCATTAGAATCGATGCAGTACTTTGTTTAGATATCGCGCCCACACACACACACGGACAAAGATAGACAAAATCATAACATAACCTGTACCTTATGGGAGGTAAAAATCACACAGGTTGTCGAGGTTGAACTTTTCATTTTTTGGTAAATTAGACATGTGAAGGTCGTGATCTAATACGTTTAGGCATTATTAAATCTAGAGAACCCAACTAGCAGATAGGTTGGGAATATAACAAAAGCAATGTACTTACCTAAGTAACCCAGACCTAAAGACAGGATTGAGTTTGTTATAATTATATTGGAATAGTATGTATATGTATATAATCACGTATCAATTTTGCATCGCATTTTGTCATTTATTTTTAATTTTTAACATAAGGACAACAAAGACACATTGCCGCTTTGGATTTTTTTCGCACAGTTAAACAAAATTATTCTAAATTATATGAATCAGTGGATAAAGCTGATATATTCAATATAAACTGAACAAGAGACCTATTGGCATATGACAAAATATAACAAAATAATGCAAAGCTGTCGATTTGATACGCGTTAAGAACAGACTCGTCTCCTAATCTGTATGTCCTTCACGTCTAACTTTGCTTTAATTCTATACCATTAGGTCTCAAGGTATACCCGCTTGGAAAGAGAATTTTATTAGCATGCCAATGAAACCATGCAGAGGCATTAATTTCCCGTCCAATTTCAAATAGAGGGGAGCCACGTCTGTTTTATTAACGCAAACAGCGGAATGCAATTGTTAAACATGTTAATGCACCGAACAGTCTGGAACCCTGGACTCGACTCTGAGAGAGGGCGAAATTAGCTCTAAATCATACAATTTACATTTGGTATTACTTTCATCAATTTAATGAATAGCAGACCCATACTCACGGGGTAATAAATTGGAATGTCCCTTAATAATACGTGCATCGAAGTATATATAACTAGTTTAGTGCAGAGGGAGTCCATACCGGTGTGCTCGACGTTTTAATGTACACGTAAACAAAACAACTGCATGCATGTAAACCATGAGTAGCTGACATTATCAAGTGTAGGAAGATGATATCTTTATAGTCAGCATGCGTCCATTGCGATCATGTCATTTTGTATAAGTCATGCACGTAACTATGGAAAATGTGTCTGCACAAACAGTGTTTGATGCCAATGGTCATACTGTTTACTGGTCTATCGAGCTGGACCGATGATTTAATTGTATCACGTGTCTTCTCCCACTACAAAACTGTTATGTATTACGTATATTACATAAAATTATTATATACATATATACATACACATATACATACACACACACACACATACACACACACACACACACACACACACACACACACACAAATATATATATATATACCCACCCAGCATCATCAAGAACATATCGTCAGCCATCGGCCGTAGAATTTCCGACATATCATCCGACGAACACATCTTCAACCAGGCAGCCCCACTGTACCAAAATGCACTAAAAACCAGCGGCCACAAAGAGAACATCACGTACACCAGCACCCCGACGCAGAAAAACAAGAAAAACAGAAATAGAAACACCATCTGGTTTAACCCACCATACAGCAAAAATGTAGCCACCAATGTAGGCAAACGATTCCTCAGCCTAATCACAAAACATTTCCCAGCAGACTCTAAGTTACACAAAATATTCAACAGAAACAATGTCAAAGTCAGTTATAGCTGCATGCCAAACATGGCTACCATAATCAAAGCGCATAACGCCACCATCTCCAACAGCGAAACTAAACCCACTCAAAAACCCTGCAATTGCAGACAGAAAGACACCTGCCCTCTGAACGGCGAATGCCAAACGGAAAACATCGTATACCAAGCCACCGTCCACGGAAAACAAACAAAAGTATATATCGGTCTAACAGAGAACAACTTCAAACAGAGATACGCCAACCACAAACAGTCATTCAAACATGAAAAACACGAAAACAGCACAGAACTATCAAAACACATTTGGAAACTGAAAAGAAACAATGAGCCTTTTTCCGTATCCTGGTCCATCAACAAGAAAGCCCAAGCATACACCAATAAAACAAAACGATGCAACCTGTGTTTAACCGAAAAACTAACTATTATTAAAGCAGATAAAAGCTCCACACTAAACAAAAGAACTGAGTTGATATCCAAATGCCGACACGAGAATAAGTTTTATTTGTCCAACTTCAATAGAGCATCTATCACCTAAACTATTAAACCCGTTAACTAACGGAACATCAAAGCCCAACATGGAACAACCCGCCAACACTTACTTGTCCGCACCCAATAACCCACACAATAACAACCAACACCTCCACACATACAACACCTACCCA
This sequence comes from Glandiceps talaboti, assembly GCF_964340395.1. Lineage (NCBI taxonomy): Eukaryota > Metazoa > Hemichordata > Enteropneusta > Spengelidae > Glandiceps > Glandiceps talaboti. Next base: position 19,820,818 of record NC_135549.1, read on the forward strand.
CCGACACAGACAATAGTGATGGTATTTCTATTGTCTACACTCTATATATACAGCACACCCAGAGAGTAGGCCTCAGAGTGTCTGATGATCGCAATATGCGTGAAACTCCGAGTTACACCCAAGAAAGAGTTCCAGTACTACCAAAACTATTACGCTCTGCCACTGCGGTATAGAGCACTGTCTTATAGCAGATTGATACTCACCGAGTTATATATATATATATATATATATATATATATATATATATATATATATATATATATATATATATATATATAACTCGGTGAGTATCAATCTGCTAAGACAGTGCTCTATACCGCAGTGGCAGAGCGTAATAGTTTTGGTAGTACACCCAAGAAAGAGTTCCAGTATTACCAAAACTATATATATATATATATATATATATATATATTAATGTGTCGCAAAAACACTTTCAAATTGATGAAATTCAAAATAAAACAATTAGTTTATGCATGTCCAACACTTAGTTCGTCAACAGCGTAGTAAATACTGGACATCTACTTGTAGTTAGACCTTGGGAATACTCCTTTTGATAGCTAACATTATTATAATATTAATGCTATTCGAGTTCTTAACAGTATTTTTAAATTTGGGAACATAGCGTTGGAAAAATATCCGGAGGAATTGCTCTGAAGCTATGCTATTTCGAAACATATGCATGCTCATCGCAACCCAGATCCTGTACAATTGAGCCAAAATATGCAAAACTTGCACAGTGTTCCAAAGCTAATCTTTCACAATGCATTCTTGTAAATAAATATGATTATTTTGATGTTGTCGAACGAAACTATGGCCAAAAGTGATTACATGCTCCGTATCAAATGAGAAAACTCGAATATATATTGACCTGCAGCAGTAGCTTTCAAAGTGTCAAGATGAATACCGTATTTAATGAGATAAGACGTATGCATAAGTATCACGAACATCGCTAAATATCCAACAGTGCCTTTTCATAACACACTTGGGCTGCCCTTTTCATAACTATAACACATCTCTGAAAGTGTATCGTCATTCAGCATAGCATAAGTATTTACAATTTGAATTATTCACAGACATACTGTGAGACGTAGATGTTTACGATGTCACGAATACGTTTCCATTCATGTCTGAAAAACTCATCTTTTGATACTCTCCATAACCTAATGCCTAGCTATATTGGCAAGCATGCCATAGCCCAACAGTGAACTATTATATTATTTTGACGGAAAGAAATAAACATCTATTTCACTGGTGCCATGCCAATGTCCTACGAAAGGGGTTCGTCTGATGATGAATAAATTGTTTGGTCTGCTTAATGGTTGATTAATGGAGTAATATTTCGTTAGTGCCAAAACTATCGTTATTTGCTTGGTAGTTACTGTAGATAAGTTTGAACAATATTATATATTTAATATTACTACACCAATGAGGGAGTTTGCGGAAGTGGATCAGATATGTAATCTGCCAAACCTGAGGAAGGTGAATGACACCCGTCTCCGCGTAAATTGCCATACTATGGTTGTATTATACTAATGTCCGAAGTATGTTATAATGTTTACAAATAGTTTTTTGCTGGTATCATGGTTTTCACCTGGTTTGAAAACCAAACTTTAAGAGCACTCTGTAAAAAAACAATGTGTACATAGTACCCCGTTTTCACGTCGATTAATTATTAATAAGCTTCACGTGCAAAGCAGGTTTGAGATATTCTGAATAACAAAATTACACACTGTAGACGGCATCTATCAATATGTGACAAGAGTATAGCCCCAAATAAGTACAAATAAGTGTCATAAAGCCAATGTGCTTGCCAACATTGCGCGACGTCGTTTATTTTACGTTATTCTTGCAAACAGATATACGTAACACAGACAATGTCATTTCTGCAACAGTGTACGTCACTTTGTAACCCTGAAATTATGTTTTCGTTGGAATATAATTAAGTGAGTGTACGAACGTTTAGAGCAATAAAGAAACTGAACCTTTAAAAGACAATTTTAATTGAGAATAATAGTACATATCATCATTCAGATATCGTTTGCTTTCCAAGTAATTAACGAAAATGTAGGAATCCTTTTCCGGGATACACATATATATATATACATTTTTTAAAGTCACGCACGAGCTCTTGAAGCGCCTTGAGCACGAATGCATATCAAGGGAAACTGCAATTGAATTGTTATTTCTTTTTAATATTTTGGGGAATGCAATATTTGAATGTTTTTGTACCATTTTGAAGCTCGTTACGTTTCTAAGATTAAGTAACGAAATATGATGTTTTCGTTTGTGGAGGGCACATACACGAACTGCTTGAAAAAATAATCGAGGTATTTTCTGACAGAGAAGACGTTATTGACAGGCTGATATTTTGTTCAAATCCTCGAATAAAAGTAGTTGTCAATTAATCTGTCATAACTGAAATCTGCATGTAATGCCAAGATAATGATATGTATAACATACATATGGGCGAATTGGCTTTTCTTGAAATGATTGTCAAACCCATTATTATACTAACTGTGAATTAAATTGATTTGTGATGGGGTTGACGTGAGACTGACACAGTAGAGTGTATCAAAAGAGTTTTGATGCAACCTCATCTGTGTAGGTTACTCTATCAATATTGAAAACATAAACCTGTTTAATAAGGTCCCAGGTGTGGACAAAACCTTGCGTTTCACTGTCACAAAAGTGCAACTGTGTGCAGTGTTTCACATAGTCATGCGAATGGTTTCAAATGTTAGAGCCGGTAAAGTTATTCTTGCTGTGTTTCAGGAAGGTAATTCCTTCTGCAAAATATATGTAATGAACGAGTGAAGTATTCCTGTATTTTATTTTCCGAGTGAGCTATATGTTTTGTCGTACGTATATAATCTCTACTGTGTGCGATGGAAACACCAGTTGCCAGTTGCTTGCCAGTTAACATACATTTGCGCGTATATTGTTAACGTGTGACCCTTATTTGATAAAGTCATTTCTTTTTATAAGCAGTCTTTTACATTCAAGGTAATTGGCACATTTTAGTATAATTGTGTGTACATGTTTACAAGCTGAAAATAACTAGCCTTTATATCACAGCTTCGCAGTTCATTTTTACTTATATGTACATGGTAATTCACTTGGATGTAGTCAAGCTTATATGTCCATAAATCGATGCTTTTAATTGCTTGTCTAGAAAAGGAATATTGTGATATATCCTGAACGGAAATTATACAACCGAATATTCCTGTAGATAGATTTCCTGATGTTATTGAACCCATAACGTAGATATATCATTGCCCACTATATATAATAAGGGAATTTAATCTCATTCAATGGATCAATGCCCTGTAAAGACTACTTTTTATTATCCGAAATGCAAATTAAGTAATGTGTGCTTGGTTGATTGGATTACTAATTGTGTTATCAGTTTTAAGGACAGTAACTGATACCGATGAAAATTTGACACGCATCTGATGATTTTTTGCAATTATTGTAATTCCCGTCACCAGGTAACAAATTAGTTGTGTAATTCATTTCCTATCGATTTAATATGGTATATGTAACATGACAAGGGAAGAAACATGGACGGAAAATCCCCCCAAGGTATTGAAAATTGACGAATTACTAGTATATTACGAGCGACATAAAATGCTACCATAATATATTGTGTTTTCTCTCCAATTAAAAAAAACCGGCCTACTGTTACCTCTCGTTTTGTCCCTGGGTTACGAAACATACATATGCACACGGATAAATATCATTGTAAGATATGGTTCTTGGGTGCAATACCGTGCTGATTTTTACTTCGACTTTCTTACCATATGAAATTCTTTCATCTGATGCACACTTTGTACCATGCATTGCATGTTTAACATTATATAACCAGATGCAAACCGGAACCTTCCGCTAGGCCAAGGCCATTATATGTTTGATCCTACATACTTGTTGGAATGCAAAATTCATGAGCTACAGCTGTCATAAATGATATACATTTTAATTGGCAAATTAATCATACCAAACAATAACAATGTGCTGCTTGCATACGTAAGATATTGATGTATACAATCATTTTGTTAATCATGAAAATGAATTATTATATTAAATCAAAAACGACACAGCAAACTTATTATTAACAAAGCATATACTAAATGAATGTATATTAAATGGATGTTGAAGCTTGAATTCTGAAGTAACAGCTATGTCAACAAGCTTTATGTGCGATTTGATGTTGATGTGTGTACCAAATTATATGTAATGTTAAGTGCTTTCTCAAAACATAGCCTAACAACTAAAATCATTAATTATATAAATGAATCATTGGAATTAAAAACTATATCTATAAGTAGTTTAGGACATGCGTTCGTTGTTGCGATCGATGCTCGTACCAACTTAGACAGGATTTGAAGTGTGTATTTTTCAGATATAGCCTAGATTCTGAAAATAACTAATTATGCATATTACATATGAGGGTTATAGGCTACACCAGCAAGTTCTTATACAACAAATGCACCCTGCTAACACCAATGTTCTTACATGAAATTACATGACACTTAAAGTCTGCACGATTAAAATATTACCTAGTACTTACTGAAAACCGTTATTTATGCAATACTTATTTAGGTATATAATGTTCAACAAGTCCTAATTAGTTACAGCCATTGCACTAAAAATATGTGTACCAAATATTGTTTGAGTTGAACCAGTTGTTGTTGTTGAGAAAACACAGGCAGTCACATGCACAGAGATCGATCACACAGACATACGCCACCAAACATAACCTTCCATCATCGAAAGTGACAGGATGCATGTGAGAGAATATCTTGCAAATATCGAGCATTTGTTGTGATATTAAAACCGACCTAGTAGGTGACTTCAACTGCCACAACCATGAAACAGAATACATTACGACGACTAACACATTCGGCTTGCTATTATAGTATCATTTTATATCATGTGCTACTCGAAGTGAATGCTGCAATCCAAATAGAGCTGTCACGTTATCACTTGTGTCCGTCTTGTTCAATAAGGGATATTTCATTACAATTACATTACCGTACATTCAAATTTAGCGACTAGAATTTGAATAAGCTGAAGAGTTTACGGCTGTTAGTAATATATTTAAATATGGCATATGTTGAGTTTATTTATGTCATTGCTGTGTGTTTTTATTCATCTCAGTTCGAAAATATATGTGCGTGCGTGCGTGCCTAAGGGGGTGGGGAGGGGGATCATTCCTGCACATTACACTTAACTCATATTTGCTATTTGCAGGATTCACACCATATATGACGACAATATATGGTTTCGCCAACGTAGTTGTTGATATTATCATCAATTTGCTTAGACAGCATTGCTCTAATGTTTAATCGTCTCCAATGAAAGATCGTGATTTAAGTTGTGACTAATTATAAGATCCTGACTATTCTCCTGTCGTGACTTTGTTTTCCCGACTGAACTTCACGAAATTCCCTTTTAATAACTCAATTTCACTTCAAATCGATAGCTGCCTCCAAATTGAAAGGTTTCATTTAACATATATGTTTTGTATTTGACAGTCTAAAAATGATAATATCTATTTGAAGTAAATCAATCGCATGTGGATGTCTCAAACTAACTATACCCATGGCCATCTGTAGACTACCCTAGCTAGAGCGAGACTAATTGATTTTTTTTCCTTTCCAAGGTGTGTTATAGGCCAGTCAATACAGAGGAATGTGAGAGTGCAACACGACTCGCAAGAATGCTCCAAGATATTATGAGCAATGTATGTTCGACCTTGTGGCACTATATCCATAACAAGAATGTACATTCCTTTGTGACAATACGCCATAACAAGGAAAGCTTTTTTTTATAAGGTATGTAGGTGTTTCAGTTACTTATGCAGTTACCGTTGGGGTATTATAGCATGATATAAGATTTGAAGTACAGAAATATTTTGACGTTTCGAAAAATCTAATTCGAAATCTATACGTACGCCTATATTATGTGTCAGTAAATATATGCTCTTTTCATAGACTCAACATTCGTTACAGCAACACCAGGCACATGACTGTCGATCATATATTAGTGTCTCTAGCACTTCCATGGATCGTATTTGTGATGTAATATTTATCACTGTGTTTTTAAGACTTGTTTCCGTCTATATGGACAAATGATTTAATCATTTCTCAGTACCATGGAAAATTACTTGTCGCAATCAGCTGTCCCATAAACGAATCTTAATGTAAAACCACGAACTGTACTGTAAATAGTGTAATTATGACTCAGGTGTTGCATTTAATGATGTATACAACTCCGACGTAATTCTATGAATTTCTAGACACATTATAATTTGTTGGTCCAATAAATATTAAAGTAATGGGTTAATTTACTTACGGTCGTAAATGTATTAATCCTAAACATTTATAGCCAAGATTAAAGAAGTGGCAAGACTTTCGACTGAAATATTCAAATCCTATAACGCCATAACCTTATTTACGCGAACATCACGACTGAGCTGTGGTCTGTGCAATTTCCCACGTCGTGTTACTTCCGTTGAGCGGTGAACTAATTAATAATATGATACACGTCAGGTATAAGGCCATAACTGAGTGATTATTCAAATAAATGCAATAACATTCATATCACTGTTTACATTAAAACTGCAAGGGTTCCATGCAATAATAATATATGAGATGTAGCAAACACAGTAATATCGAAGATTATTAGTGCTTAAAAAGAGATATGTTATTTTATGATGAGATGATTATCCGTTCTCATTCAAGTTTCAAGTGCGTAAAATGTTACAAGTATCGGGATTATTAAACCTTGTCTAGATCAGTGAAAACTGAGCATATCAAAGTAACACCTATGTATTCAAGCTGTGTTACTCGAATGGTATATTCAATAAGCTCAAGCTATTTGGATAATGGTGTTTTTGTCGACATACTTCATTAATTATTACCATTGTAGCAAATTAGACATGGCAATATGTCTTTGCAGAAATAAATCTTGCAACAAAAAGAGTATTGTTCACGATATTTCGTTTTGAAAGAATTTAGAGTGATGTAAAGTGTTTTTTCCAATGCTAATATTAGTTCACTTATCATTTAAGTGAACCAATGTATGGATGATGTGTTATATGCTGTTTGTCATCCACAGCACAATGCCATTTATCGACACGTTCTATGTCCAAATATTACAATAGGAATAAACATTTGATTGATGTGTCTGCATTCAAACTTTATTTGATTTCAATATACATGTAAGACTTTTTTTAGATAACACGTGAAAGAGTGCAGAACATTGTGTATTTATCCTGAAGTGAGAAGAACTGTTTTGGTATAGATGTTGTTTGTTCTTTCCTTTCATGATCCTGCTGTATTTAAACTCATTTTCATAGCTGTAGCAAACATAACCGATCAAATACCGCGATTGGAATGATGTCGGTAAGTTTTTGAAACTGCGATTTTAGGAACTGTAAATTGCTTTTGCAAATTGTCAGAGTTGATAGGTTACCACAATTTCAGATTAACATGAATTATCATATTTTTATCTTTTGAATGATTCGCAGGGGTTGTTGTTCATATTTTGCACCACGATTATACAAAACCTGGCATTGAGATGCCATATTGAGGGCACTGAGTAGACCCAACAATCAAATTCATATCGCTTTATCTTACATTTGTGGATCAGCTCATTCCTTCCTGCTGTGCTGAAGGGTATCGTTGTTATTCTAATATAACTAAATAGATTCGAGCAAATTAACACTGACCTTATTATGCCGACGACGTTGTATTTACATTCACATAACAAGGTTGCAATTGTATGCACCCCCTTCCAAAATAAACAAAACTGTGAAACGTAATCTACCAACCAAATGCCAATAATAATTATCGAAATTGATAATTAGTATTTGTTCTATGTATTTAAAATCTATAAGTTGTGCAACTTTTAAGTAGAAGTCTCTGACCGACCGTATTGCTCTTTACGTAGTGTAAAACGACCATACAGTCCATGCATGAAAAAAAAGTTTCATATAATAATTGTGTTCAACAAAATTAATATAGGTTTTCACGGATATATGCCTGGTTCGTGTTAATTACATATAAAGGATTAAAACATACGCTCTTCCAAATTTCACCAAATTGTGAAATTTGTCCACCTACTGATGTAAGAAAATGTGTACTTTAATTACCGAAACGGGTGTATTACGTCTCTGTACGTATACTTAAATCATCATCACACATAGAATATACGACTATTGAACTTTAGGACCATAAAGATGTTTATGGAGCGCATATCATATTTTATATTTCATTTAATAACATTAGTTACATTGTAAAATATTTTGAACAAGAAATGTACTTTTGTCATGGACAAATAACATTACCTGGTGTAGGTTTAGATGTTTGTAATTTCAACCGAGAACAAACATGAACGATTCCAAATATAATATCAAAGTGAGAACATTCCTGCTTCGATTATTGGATTATGCAACCAGCATGATGTTTTGGGATACTTACACCATAATATTAACCTTAAGGCTTGTGAAAAGATATGAGTTCGGTGAACTCCCAGCAAATGTTGTTGTTGTCCACGGGATACAGTGTAAATCCCACGGTTTAATAATAATATTACTTTCAAATTTAATACCGCCTTCACCTTGTGACAGCTGCGATATAGTCTGATATGCTCGTATATCTTATATATAGGGCTTTCAGTAGCAATTTTCGGGATGTGCAGTTGAGACTTAGTTTTTACAGTTGCTGGCGATTCCGTGTGTCGTTGTCCTAACATGTATTATTCGCATAAATTCAAATAATAGCGTTTTTCTTTATTTGAATGAAATAGGTACATTTACAACACTAGGTATATTAATCATGGTGCAATATGATTTATACGCACGTTCGCTTTTTCCACTTTTGATGGGGTATTATTAGACTTGAACATTATTCAGTGTGTAGCTGGATCTGACAGAATGATCAAATTTTGCTTAAGTGAACTAGGGATGTGGAATCAATAAGCAAATTCAGACGTGAAAGTCAGTTAATGTGTCTCGAACTGTCAACTTTTTGTTATGTCACTGTAGATTAGTAATTATCAAAATGTTATTTTATGTCGATGTTTTTTGTCGATGTGATTTGAGACATTCATTTTTTCCTACTTAGGATATCTTTGCCAGTCAATGCACTTTAAGTATATGTTTATACCGGGCTAATAATTTACCTGTTTTTCACTGCTAATACAGAATATTGTCAACTCTAATCCAGTTTATATTGTAGCTTTTTCAGGCAGTGTCAAAGGTGCAGAACAGCATCCATTGTTCCCTACATGGTGATATCTATCACATCCCCCCCCCCCCGCCCGTGCACCCGATTTGTTTTAAGTGCCCTATTTTCTCCTCACTCCCCGTAAAATCTACTTGTTCCCTCAGATCGGCCCCATGATCTGAACATCTATTGAATTTATTATAACGGTTAATTACACGATCTCACAATATAGATTCAATAGCAACGTTACTAAACTTATATTTAAAAGACAAATTAAAATCATTTGCTACAGGGCAGTGGACGCGTGTAGTAACTGTTGTGTTTATTCTGTATAGCGGCACATTGGTCTATGTCAGGTCTGAGGTTCGACTCCTTTTCTTGCAGATTAACGTACATGATACCCCTGGCTGTGTCTGTTTCATAGGGTCACGAATGACGCCTTAACGCCAACTTCTTGGCCTTTGAAAATCGTATTCATTTTTTCCCAGCTTGGGAAGACACTGGCGTTCGGCATGGACGACTTTGAGCTGTGTGTGGGGAATGGGATATGTTGCAGACGACGTCGATCGAATGTTACGTACTTAAATTTCCTCTTTCAGAACCGTTTGGAAGAATGCCAACTGTGCTGTATTGCTGTTTTAGTAGTTGTCTTGACGTCTCGACCAAACTGATCTCTCGATTTTCACCTGGGTCATTAATATAGCAACACAATATAACAAAACACATACGTTGAAGTGCGTTATCTATCGATAGGTGTTGCTTTATAAACTCGCATCTAACTATACACTGAGCAAGGTATAATTTACGTTCGAATAGTAATCAACGGAGTGACTATATATGTCAAAGCAAACTGAGAAACATTTCACATTTCCAGTGGTGACAACTTTCGCCCCTTGTAATTTAAATCCAATTTCATTTAGTGACAAATAAGGCTTACAGCTTGCAAAATTTCTAGCAATACTATTGTAGGATATGCTATCAATTTAGTTGATGTGTTGTCTACGGTTGTTATATTAACCTCAATGTGTGACTAAATTGTATCAGCAAATAATTACTGCGTTGAAATAGTGGTCAATATAGGTTTAATTTTAGTGGGGCTATGGAGGTTAGTCATTATTTTAAAATGAGAAATGTCATTATAATCCACAAAACGCAAATAACTCAAGTAATTACATTTAAGATTTATTACAAGAATTCTTCATCAAATACAAAGTAGAGATACTAATAATTCTGACGCCAGATTACTCTCTCAACCATAATGTAGGTACGGTGTAGATGTAATGTAGGTGAAATTAATTCCTTGAGGATAGCATAAACGAAATATCATTTACGATTAGAGGTAGTGTACAACTTATTTTACTGATTGTTGAACTCTTAGTTAATGACTTTATTCAGTCAAATTTAAAATTGATATTGGAAAAACATGAAATCGTTATTATGGTCTAGACATTCTCATTTGCATACGATCAGTGTTGAATCACGTCAAATGCGCGCTCTTTCATGTTTCTTCGAGATGCTAGCTACATACAATGCATGTAGAATGACTCCAATACTATTGCTACCTCGCAAGCCTGTCTATAAAATGAAATGTCTTCAGCCACTTCTGCATTTTATACATGTGTTGTGAGTGCGTGCGTGCGTGCGTGCGCGCGTACGTACGTACGTACGTATGTATATATGTATGTATGTATGTATGTATGTATGTATGTATGTATGTATGTATGTATGTCAAAAACCAAATCTTAATTTTAAAAGACATAACCAAAATACCCTCTTATTAGGCTTTTAATATTTCAAGTTGGGTTTAATTACAACAAGCTTTAAGTTGAACGAACGTTAACCACATTCTATATACTATATGGATGACCAGCTTGTCTCCTTCAATCTATCTCGTTGAGCTATTTTTAATTTGAACCTATCAAGAGTGGAATATATACACATCGTCATAATATGAAGCAAAATGTTCCCCGTTTATTTATCAACGGTGGTTTAGAAAACCTCCCATGAAAAAACTTTGTTATTGTAAAGTAATCTGTGGGTTTGGGCGGGAGGCCTAGGGGGGATTGGATATCTCGAGTAGTTACTGTTCTTGTATGCATAATAATCTGCCTCATCTTGAGTTTATTTCAAATATTATTTGGTTTGAGTCTTGGTGACAAACATAGCCAATATGTAAAGAACGGCATTATGAAAGTGAACCCTATGTACTCATGTTACCCTAGTCTTCCTATACCCATTATGAGAGCGGAGCTATTTAATATGATATACTTCAGTGTGTAAGTAATGAATTTTACTTTGAGGATAGCATTTTTCAACTAAGTGTACTTGAAAGTTATAATTAATTGATAAGTAACAAAAGAATATGATCATGTACATGTATGTACGTATGCATCACTCAATTGTTCAACGATTAATAGTAATCACATCATGATGGTATGTTTATAGAGGTAATAACATTAACTTGGCGACGTTAGGAATAATGTTGACTAAACTATCCCCCTGGTGAAATTATCACAGTTATCACAATGTATCTAGTTCCCTCAAACGGGACGGGTCAACGCAATTGATAGTAAATCTAAAGTTGAAGTCATTATTATGTCTAGCTGTAAGTCAGGAGTCATTCCCCTGTACCTTCATTTTTCTCGTATACCCTTCTCACACATGTCCGTGTTTTATTTTTAGACCACTTGCTTATATTACAGTTTGTAACAGCGTGTGCTATTCATTAACATCATGTGGTACTCTCTCACCCTCACTCACTATAGGGACGCTATATATGTACTTCTCTTATTTGGTCCAACAATCCTGGAGCTGTGTTTATGTAAAGATTACGTATTATGCAATTAATTGGTACATTTTGTTGATTTAGCTTTTTTGTCGGTAACTGTATATGCATTTCTCTTGACGTCAGTTGGTTTAATAAATTACGTTAATTGTACTGTTCACAGCATGTTTCTCGTTCGTTTAGAATGGTTCTCAATATCTTATTTTATTATTCCAACTGAACATATTGTGAAAACACGATTAAAACTTCGCATAAGCTGTGAGACATTGTTTCAGATGCCATTGTAAACAAAGATGGACGGCTCCACTTTTACCTTTATGTAATTTTCACTGGAACCTATAACCACAGTCACACACAGGATGTTACATTACCAGATGCATACTATACTCTATGTTATAATTGCACTAGGTCATTGTTATTATAGTAAATATGTTTGATATTACACATGTGAAGAAACCATGTCTGCTAGATATACTCGACTCACAATTCCAAGCTGGTTGAAAAAAATCAAATCAAACCCGGACGTACTGATACAACCGAGCCATACATAGTTATAGCATTGCGATCTAAGCTTACTAACATCAGCTCGAGCAAGAAAAAGTTTTCCCAAATGTTTGTCTCTTTTACTATACGTTCATCAATTAAAATGTATATATTATATATTTGATTGGGTTGCCCTCTATCGGAATGTAATTACACATAGCAGGAATTTCGAATGCGTTGGTTTTTTATAAGACGCGTCCTGATCGAGAAATAAATGCAGAATCCGCTGTTTATGAGTTTAGCCTTAATTTTTATATGGAAATGACTTCGTTATCTGTAAATTTACATGTGCTAGCGATGAAAGTTTATTCATATTTCGCTCGTTACTGGTATTTATGGATCTTTGTTCTTGTCTCACTTTGATAAATGGATTTAATAGAAATAATGCACTAATTAGATTACCGGTGGCCTGCTAGCCAGGTTTGTATTTCAAATGGTAGGATCAGATTGGGTTTAATTGCAATTGCAATTGTAATATTATACTTTTTAAGAGCCAGCCTGTCAAATCGTCATATTGCAACTCACACTCCCTGTACTGTAAGGACTGACTGTGGCTAATACAGCAAACCTTACACGGTGATGCTATGAAATGAAGCTATCATCAATGCATTTTCATTTATACGTTATCAAATGGCTACACCGAGGATACAATTGAGATATATGCCTTCTGTATATCGTAAAGAAAGTGTTATCACATAAAATATTCATACCTGCTCATCCTATTTTAAAATCGGGCGTTATCGGCACTGCACAATAGTTTAGTCCCTCAAGGGTAATGCGATGGGCTCCGTGCGTCCATCCGTAAAACGTCATTTCTCAGACATGCAATATCTGATTACTTTCAAATCCGGCACAAAGATGACAGCATATGGGACATATGCACGTCAGTTAGTCTTTGGAGATATGCATGTGGGCCACATTTGGAGTTACAATTCAATATATATCGCATAAATCAATAACTGTAATACACAGACACTCCACTGAATTGTCTATCCCCATGTTATCAGATGCAAGCCATCTTTTGAAACCTTGACCGTTGGCCTTCATGGCCAATTATGAAGATCAAGCCAATTTCTCTGTCTAAAACGGACACATTCAATTGTAATGTTTGAGGGCTCTATATCTTCTACTAAGACTCGTTTCATTTGGTATAATGAGAATGACACTTAATGAAATTTAATAGTATATATTTACAGTAATTACCAAGGGAAAGAGCTACCAGGAAAATATCAAACAAAACTCACAGCGCCATTTTAATTCTCTGGCAAATATTATATTTGTATGTTTGACTTTTCTTCTGCTTTTATTCAATACCGTTTGAGACAGTTCCGCCAGTAGTATATATTGATAAGCAATAAATCATACAGCTATTTTAATTTTTTGTTCAACCAGTGATGCTGAAATACTTAAACCATACATGGTTCATGTGTTATATATAAATTGCCCCTGGGAACATGGGACTTTACATTCAAACAGACCGTGAAACAAAACGATGCGTAAAAGTATCATATCGAGTCCTATATTTTTAAGGACTACGAATAAATCAACTCAGACATATGGGCTTATAGCTGAAAGGAAATACATTAAAGTCTTCCCAGAATAAAGGTATTTTAGTTGTTGTTAGTAGCAGCTAGAGGCTTTCCTTGAAAATATGATAATGGTTCTATTAATGCATAAGACGTTTTAGCTTAATAGTGGAAAGTGATAATAACTCTGATAAACTGCAATAGAAAATTGTTATTTTTCTCAGATACTGCTACGGGATAGAATGATTTAGTAAACATGTTCAGCTTTATGTATCTAACCACTTCTTTCGTGATTATAACGCCTCTTCTTTAGGGATCGCATAGTGATCGGATTTAAATTTTAAAAAATATGAACCAAAGTACTGGACCCCGATGAGGAGCGATAACAGGTGTATTTAGACTCAATTTTAATTGTGTGTTTCCTTACATTCGATGACAGAAGATAAAACTGCGAAAAACTGGTGTGGACTGAGTATGATACAATGTCTGTCATACGTTATTGGCCGTATGATTTATTCTACATGAATTACTATTTGGTCGTTTTCCAATACCCGTACATCTGGAGTAGTGCTTTCTTTAATATGGGAACCAACTTGGAAAAAAAAGTATTCTGCTTCAAAAAAAAAAAAACATTTCTAAGATTGGCTCTACAAAAATGTTACTAATGTGGGGTATTTATTCACAACCTAGCTTGCCAAAATTCTAACCAGCAACGCTAACTTGTTTTTTTTTTGTGTGTAAGGTACCATTATTATTATTGACATATTGCCGAGCATATGCATGTGACTATTACGTAGAGTCTCTTTCCAATATATCGATGGATTAAAATTTAATGCCGTGCCAGATAAGATGCACTTATTTCTTTTTGTGTAGTCAGACGATAAGAGTTAGCTCGGATGACTGTAATATCGATATCTTTGTCGTGCTAGACTACATATCTTTTAGTGTGTCTTACTGGAGACAGCTAGTCTCACCTTAAGTATTTTTGCTAAGATATCATGGTTTAAAGGGACAGACTATAGACATGAACCAATCGTAAAAGAACAACAGTCTGTGAGAGAGAAGCGAGAAAATGCTTAATTTCAAATAAATTCATTCCGAACAATAAGGATGTCCAAATTTGAAGAAAGGAGGATTCGAGTACTTTAATATTTGGATGTGGGTATGGGTTTGTTGGTAATATGTACAAGCTTTGGGTAGCAGTGTTATTTATCGCAATTGTAACACGACGATTAGTTGCGACCTAACTGACTTAAAGTGAACGTTTGATACACATTAGGTGTAGGTAGTAAACATATGGATAATATGCATATGTTACACCCAATCCGTCAAACTGCCCAATTCATGAAATGTGCATGTAGCTTTGCCCAGTTCATGGAATGGTCAACCTAATGCAAATAAGAGTATACATTACGATCTAAAAGGGGCAAAATTAAATTTTGGGAGCAAGAGTTTTGAACTGGGGTGTTGATTATCGAACTTTTTTTAAAAACACAAGCTACACTGAATTATAATAAAATAAGAATTGTGAAGTGATGAGTTTGTAAATACATGATAATAAAGTTGTTTGAATCTTATTCTTTTTTGTGTGTTTCCTATAAAAGATGCTCATTTCATGTACTGGGCATATCTTACAATACCCACTTCATAACCTGGGCAACACGATTGCCTATTTCATGAACTGGGTGAAGTTACCTACCCATTTCGTGAATTGGGCAATTTCACCGATTGGGTGTAACACATATATGGGGAAACCTCGAGATATACTGAGAATTCCATTTAGGTATATGACATTCATATGGTACTGATCAACAAATATTTATCTCCTTACCTTTCGTTGCAAAACAAGTACTCGATGGTGCAGGCAAATGTAATTTGGCGTAATAAATGTACTGTTATTTGCATAACAGCTAGTGTAACTTAAAAAAAATAAAAATAGCTTTTTGCTCAATATTATTCATTCCTCTGTATTTGCGGGCAGCCGTTACAATCAACAAATGCTGCAAATAGTGAACTGATATCTCGCACGATAACGCTCGCGGTTTATGACGCCATGTGGTTCTTTTGGAAACCGTTGTAAATAAACATATTTATAGTAATATATATTGAACTGCATAAAGTTGTTTCTAATATATTTCAAAATCAAGTACATTAATTAGGGAGGCAATTAGCAACATGGTTCATTGTTTTAATCAAATTAAATGATTGATTTGAGTTTTTTCTGTCATAATTAATCGTGTATTCCGTTTGTTATAATACTAGTATATTAAACAAATGTACAATACTAAGATCCAGCGATTTCGAAATCCTCACAATACACATTAACAATTGTATTCGCTTGACGTGACGTTTCCCAGATTTGTTTTTGTTCGTAATGTCATTCGAATGCTACTCATTTGAATCGACGTCGTGTGCCATGTCCATGGTGACTGTCGCGCCCTATAATCAAGTCGTATGGTCCACAGCTTTCTAATTACTAAGCATTTTATTTTAATTATAACTTTACAACACACAACCCTCTTCTTGTTAACTTCTTTAATTTGGTGAAAGAGAAATATAGAACAGAGAAACAGATTTCGAAGCGCAATGGGAAATCAAACACTCTCTGATAGATGGCCCTTTAACCTGCTATATTGTTTACACATTTTACTCAAAATGGCTAGCATGCCAAATATTTAATAAAATATAAGATCGCATAGCAGTTAAATCAAGCAGACAGGTAGGAGGAGTGATTCTAATTCTCAACATGTTATTTATAACTACAGTGCTTAGGTTATTGTTCTGTTATAATGTTGGTTTTGAGAAGATCCAGATGTGCAAATCGGTACAGTTTGGAAGTATACTGACGACAGTGATTTAATTTATGGACTATTTACTGTTGATGGTATACCCTTACAACTTCTCCCATTTGGAATTGAACATTATGAACTGTTTGGAAAGTGAAATGACACTTGTTTGTCGTTTACAGGGGTTATTTTGCTCAGTCAATTCGAATTGTCATTTTAATGCATATCGTTTCTCACATGTTTACCTCCCGTAAGGGTACGGGAGGTATTAAAATACGAATGTTTAATTGTCTGTCTGTGTGTGTGTGTCTGTCTGTGTCATCATTTTCTAAAATTTGGCTGGCTCAATAGTAATGAAATTTGGAATATATAATCTTTAGGGTAATAGCTGCGCTGGACTTGATTAGGTTTTGAGCCAGATCAGTTAATGTTTAATTAGAGAGATTTGCATATTAATGAAATCAAATAATTAAGCAATATCTTAAGACTCCATACTTCAATTTCAATAAAAATTAGTATATTCATCAAACATAAGAAAATACATGTGTTCATGTACTTTAAACTGTTAAGACAATATGAATTAATATAATTACACTATATTAATTTGAGTAACCTCAGAAGGCTGCCCTCAGAGGCCGGTCTCTGTCAATGGTTTTATGATATTGTGTCTAGTCTGACGAGTTTAAACTTGGCGTCAGATTCAGATTCAGATTCAGCTAGCGTCATATTCAGCATCATATTCAGCGTCAGATGCTAAATATGACGCTCAGTATGACGCTATCTGAATCTGAATCTGAATCTGACGCCAACTTTATACTCGTTCTAATCTGCCCAAATTAATGGGTCGAGCAGACCAAATCCGAAATGTTTGTTGAGTATACAAATACTATATATTTTTTAGATCTTCCCTTTGGCTCTAGTGTCGACATTTCAATTGAGTTATACCTTTTACGAAGTTTAATTCTGTGAGAGAATGCAATGAAGACAAATGCGTATGCATGAAGTGTAATATGGCTAGATGGCGTCCATGATTCGAACATGTCGACTGTATTATATTGTAGGTAGCGTTTACTGTGATTTTCGGACTTCTTCTTCTGTGTTTGTGACATTGAATTCGGCATGAACCAAATCCTACAATTCCTACAATGTAAACGCAAATAGAAGCGATTCACATCTGAATTGCAAAGTTGAGTGGGTTTTCAGCTACATTACGCCTTACTTGTCAAATTTGAATATAGAATATCGTATGCAAAACGTTTCACCACTTTCATGTGCCATCTCGGAAAGTTTAGAAACTACGAAATATTATCATTACTTATACATGTGATTGGTTACTTATTGATAGACTTGATTACAAAAGGTCTCCATCAATAGCACGACCATTCCGGTGAAGCATCTTCCTTCACGGCCGAAGCGATAAATAAATACACCACATCGCTGGACCCATGTCACCATTTCATCTCACTCAAACTGAAACCTTTTTTTCAGCTTCGTTACCGGATCGAACACATTACGTGAACTTACAGTTCACTTCATGTTCTTCGAAGATTTATTTGAGGTTAACCATGGTTCACACGTACACATCGTTCAGAAATAAAAATTATCATGGTGTATACAAGTTCATAGTTCTCCTCAGCAACACAAATTTGTTTATACCATTTTTTTAGCTTAATTTTAATAATTGGTGGTTCCCTTACGGGAGGCGCTCAGTTTACATCTGGTTCTAATAGTGTGATCGTAGTCTGGTGTTATTAGCGTCAACATGGTGACGCCAACCAGTCCGATTCCTACTAATGCAAATATTTCTGAACGTATTTTTCTACGTACTTCGTGGAACAGATGATGCAATTCTAGCAGATAGCAATAACAAGAACACCACAGATGGCTGGTGTAAGAAATTTTTTTTAGTACTTCCCCTGAAGTATGTCAATACGTGAGACTTAACAAGCAGGGCGAATATCTGGCAATAAGGATGAAGGCGATTTGAGGAGTAAAGTGACTAACTGTAGTAATAATACCATCGTTTTTGTACTAAAAGTGTAACTTTGGAATTGAATCACTTCAAACTCTACATCATGTAAAGTAAACATTTTGAGATGTTTTTTGCAATTACAAACCGTTAAGTGTCTCATTATCCTTATAAATGTACACACATTATAACGTACTGAATATGCTTGTTCCATACATTGTGACAAATATGAATACGATCCACTGTCTCTTTAATCGGTGACATACAGCACATGTCCCTTTTTAGCCATCATGCTGTCTTGCTCGCTTCATATTCAATAGTATCGTTATTGGAATTCATGATCATAATTATGTATATTATGCAGCTATAGTAATCGTTGCACATCTTTCTCTTGTACTATTTTTATTTTTAACTTTCTTGTCAAAAATAAAAATTTTAATGTTGAGTTTGATGTGTGCACACTGGGAACCTCACACATCATAGCACAAATAATGCTAAGATGTGGCCATTTCATAGTGCTTGGAAGAAGATCACAGCCATGTACCAGCTACGTCACGTATGTGATGCGCAGCTAGCCATTTTACAGGGTGTGCTTTTCTACAGTAGCTGCTGTGCTACATAGGTGCGAAACATTATACATGTTACATGAATGTTGATACCATATCTGTGCCAATGCAGTCCCATAGGGGTGGTACAGCTATGTGCAAAACCCTGACTTAGGTATATGACTGTAACACAGTTGTGCTCATTCATGTACCAGCTATGTTGAAATCATACCCTGTAGCAGACCTTTCGTCCAATTCAATAGTGTGTGTGTGTGTTTCTCTTTTGTATCAAAATGTTGATGTGTTATATATTTGTTTCTCTTATAAGTCAAGAGTTTATTTTCATTAGTCAAATTCCATTCATCATTATCCGCATAATGTATAGGTAGCCGGTGAGTCTACGATATTCGATATACAACGTAAGCAATGACTACATACCTCTAAGGCTACCTACCGATAGAACATCAAGCTAAAGAAACAAAACAACAGATGGTGAAAATCTTACTATACACGAAGAAAATCACCTCACATAGGTACGCAATCCTGCTATATACAGAAAACTTGCGGTACAGTAATCATCGAAAGAAATATGTAAATGGTTGCTGATTTTCTTTTGAATGTGGCAACAGCTGCTACAGCATCATTTTGTAAAGTTGTTTATTAATGACATCGTCGAACGTAAAGGTGTTGGTAATTCGTGAATGACTTGCAAAGGTCACTGCCGTACGTACACCTCTTTTTGGCAGTAATACCATCTTTTCTACTTGCATCAATGATCCGGAGTGTAACATTCGATTTTGAGTATGCGAATTTAACATGTTTAAAATTATTGCAACACTCATTATCAGCATCTCTTTACATTTGCTAGTAAGCATTGCAAAAATCTAGGCAACATCACGGAAAACAGCTTAATAATTGTGATGACAACTATACTGCTGCAAAGTCCATCGATAATACTTCAAACAATACGATAGTCTTTTTATGATGAATATTTTTGTCACGTTTCGCCGGCCCTTCTGCCATTAATCAATCATAATTACAACACATGTTGTATCGACCGACAGTCCACAACAAACCAAAATACAAAATTCCAAATTACTTAGTTAAGACCAAACGTCAAGGGATTTATTACATTGATAATTGATGACTCCGTGATAGAAAAGTACCTGACTCATCAGCGCAAAACAAGGATCGACTGATCATTTTCTCATGGATAGAGACGAAATTTCATTTTGCTCAAACCTAAATGTGTTACATCACGACACAAACTGAATAAAAAACACAACTTCAAAGAGCTCGTATGTATGTATGTATGTATGTATGTATGTATGTATGTATGTATGTATGTATGTATGTATGTATGTATGTATCTCTTCTGGTATTGGCATCAACAATTTCTTTGGTGAATACTTAAACTAAGATGATGTCATCTCGATGGAACATGTCAAATTTAATGATATAAGGTATGACATTCGCACAACACCACATCTTCGAATCTGTACAAATAGATGTCCAGACACATATATACATCTCACGTGCATTAGGAATAGACGTTGTTGACATTAGTTTAAATTGTTTACATCTGTTATAATTCTTTACACAATTTCTTTAAACACTTAAGGGATTCAGAGTTCCCTACTTGACCGATAACAATAGGTCAACGCACTGATGCATGCCTAATGAGAACATTTTGTTATTGCATACATGAGTGCACATATTGCGAAAACAGAACTGTCGTAACTTATAATATATATCTGTCCTCCGTTTAGCATCAAAATGATTCGATAACATAACGTGCATTCCATTAAAACACTTTACAGGCCTTTTCATTTGCCTGTCAAACAGTACGTGTTACATTATGCGGTCTTCACGTACAAAACATATTACTGACTATGAAATGTAAGTGGTTATTAATAAACGCCCACGTGTCTATGTCCACTTGCAGGAAATTTAAATGGTTTGTTTCATTTAGACAAAAAGTAGCAAGGAATAAGTGATTTTACGTCTCATGGCAGATTTCGCGAGATATGCAAATACACCTTGCAACGGTTGCTAAGCACATATATGTGGTCAAGCTTTCGCCGGAGCCATATCTGTTTACATGAAAGCCAACAGGTTCGTCTGAAAAGATTACTACATGATGTCAGCACACTGGAACAGCTCGTGCCACCACCTGCGATACTTCTCGTCGCTGAACATTTCCCAACAAATAAACCACACAGAACACACCAAACGCTTCCATTATACCTTTAAACACTAAATGGAAATTTATTATTTCATTTCTGGTGCAGCCCACAACCCCTACCTAAGTCTCGGTATGCGTAGCGGCAGATGCATAAACATACTGTTAACGTTTACGGGTATTTAGATATCAACTTATAGCAGTAGTTGAACCCCTGGTGTTACATTGGGCAGTCTATATATTGCCTCGGGAAGTCACGAGCGGTATCGGGAAGTTATTAGTAGAACCGGATTCTCGATCGGACGTTGTGTATCGGACAACACGTTCTCACTCACGTAATAAGTCATGAATTCTCCCTTCGCCTATTACATGTATTTACTTAAGATTGCGTTTAAAAGTTGCAATATATTGAAGAGCAAACATATTACATCTGAGATTAGTTCAGGCAAAATTCTGGCAAGCCTTATATACACGACATGCATTTGACATGATGCGATGACATATTTCCGGATGCAAGCACTATGTACATGTACACTGCATGGTACTAGACTAGCAGGTATTGGGTTTGGGTGATCGTCTGTCGGTCCCTTTCCTCCGACAAAGTGTAGTGAACGTATGAATGTATATGCCTTGATACTATGTTTGCCAGCGTTGTCGTCTAGGGAACAGGCCTTTATCCAACCCTGGCATTTCTCCACTTGCCTTCTGGGTTTAGAGAATCTTACGAAGTGAACACCATCCATGTAGTCTCAGTAATAATATCGGGAATCCGACTTATATTTCCCATATACACATCTTTTTGCAACCATACTTTTAAAGTTTGCTTCGCTTGGTCGATCATATATTATAGGTGCGATGACGTGATTTACTATATATTGCTAAGCGTTTGGCACTTCAGTTTGACCACCTTCACGTGGTTGCTATGGACTCAATGGCTCAATTCAAGCGGGCTCGTATGGGATATGCCGCGAGACGAAAAATGGCGTATTGCGATCTTGCTATCTTAGTTTCTTATTGTCTATTACGTGACTGTGTCATACAGTCTGAGAGCAATTGAACAGTACTAGACACTTGGAACAGGCAGTAAAAAAACCCTAAATAGAGGTTAAAGTGCATCGACTCATGATGGAAATCAATCAACTAAAAATTGAATAGTATATTACAGACACAAGTCTCGTTCGATTAATCTGTGCAAGCTCACATGGTTCTACTTGGCCTTACTAGATGTTTGATCCTTTTGACTTTTTTGTATTTTCTAAGCGCTCCGGTGTAGCTTAAATAGTGATATATTATAATACGTGCGATAAGAGCCATTTATAATCTTTTAAAAGACTATCTAGTATAACCCACAGGGAGAAAACTGTAATATTGATAATAACCATAGTGCATCTATGGACCATTCCCAATCTATCCAAAGTGAACATGTTTAATGTATGAACAATAGATGGTTAACTTATTTCATTGAACTGACTGCTCAACAAGAACATTGGTCAGGAAGGAGTAGTGAAGTCAAACTTCTGAGGTAAAGATGAAATAGTCGGTTGACATCAGGCTGTAATGGATTTCGTTTACCTTTCTGTTAAAACAATATGACAAACCAAGTTAATCGCCCTGGTGGGATAACTGTGTGATGACTTATCCAGTTATACTCAGTGGCGTTTTTTTTATATGAATCCACAGGTAATCCATACTCATTATATGTTTTTCGAGTTTGATGATGGCAACGTGAAAGTAGGAGATGACACCTGAGATAGCAAACACATATGCTTTACAACACCCTTTAGGGTAAATACATGTTTTAATATATTATGAAACCCACAGAAAAGTAGCTAACGACTGTGACCAATAGAGTTTTATAAAACGCTGTTACTTTGTGCGCTTACCGGTTGCATTATTATATAACTAGCTGAACACATTACTACATTTACATTATTTGGTACATTATTACATAATATATTATAGCATTACCAATTCCAGTGAATTTTGTGACGTCATCGCTGTACATTATTACTGATAATGTACTCCGTTATTGGGCATCGCGGCCCCGGAACGAGCATAACAATACAAGCTTATGTCCGTAAGAGATGAGATTTGTTCTGTTTCTTCATACGGCTAGGTATTTTTTCGAAATTTATGTTGAGACTTATGATTGTCATTTCTACTGTTTAAAAATACAACGCATTCATGAAACAAATTTGTGTTCACAGCAGTTCATTGAAGTGTATATGTGTGTGTACGTGTACGTACGTGAATCGCTATGATTAGTATTCAGCTTCCGGGCCGAACATGGCAGACGATGTTCAGCGCTGTGTATATTATACGTTGTTTTGCGTTTCTAGGTCTACAAATTCACTGGAATTGGCAAAACTATAAAATAATAACAATAATGTACGCCCTCCCAGTCCATAATGGACTCAAGCAAACTTTGTACTCCATAATGGGCTCGGCTGTCGCCTCGCCCATTATGTCGTTCAAAGTTTGCTTTCGTCCATTATGGGCTGGGAGGGCGTACATTATTGTTTAAACATTGTTGCTAATTGACAAGCAATGCTGTGATAATCATACAATGCAGTTTACACTTCTACATCATTCATAGATAATTAATGACAGTAAAATCTACATCATATTCATTCAGATATCTCCTATATCAGTGATCGCTGCATACGTTGTTTACCTACTGTTTACCTACCTGTTTATCCTTCCTGCATTGCCAACTCTTCTATTTTCGAAATCTCACTGACCTCTGTGTAGACCGATACCGGAAATTGGGAAGACGATAGTACATACAAATAAAACGGTTACTTTGTAAGTCTTGCGTGTACGTGGTGTGACCTTATTTCGGGTGGCTACTGACGTGACCTATATGTAGTTGACAATTAATACCCTCAACATATTACTGACAGGCAGAAACATTTTGCACATAAATACATAATATAAAGCTTACAACTTGATTTCAAAGAAAAGCTTGAATTGCACAGCATGGTGACGTCACTTAAAGATATTTAACTTTTACAAACAGTTGAATATATAGTCCATGAGCCAGACAGGTTATTGGTACCAAAAAGTGGTACCAAACGATATTTTAAAGCTATGTACATAAACAAAAAAAATATTCCTCCGGATTTTTTATTTTGTCTCATTGTCTTGTTATAATTATCCAAAGTTGTATTTTTGTGTTTTTTGCATAAATTACCGCTTTTCACACTTCTCAACGCAATATCTCTTGATTCCCTCAAAAACTAACAATCCGGAGGAACGTTTTTTCGACACACTGTCTCCGAGTATTGTCTCCAAATTTGACAAAGCTGGGACCTTCTGTCGCAAAGTTAAATAGCTTTGAACTTCACACAGTATACAAAATAAAGAACGCTGAAAAATGCAAATTTACACAATTTGACTCCTTCCACCCGACAAAAGCTTTCAAAAGCTTTCAAATTCGACAGACATTGCAACAGCTTTTTTCTGTGACTAGCAAATATGTTACTCAATCCTCGCCATTTGGTTGTGTACGTTGCTTTGCTACAGACATGAAGAAAATCTGGTATTTTAGGAGGGTCATGAAATGCTACAGATAGAAACGTGTTTGTTTCCCGCGATTAAAGGTGTCATGTCATCTATTATTCATCTACGGGTGGAGACTTTGGTTTAATCTTTTAATACGGTACGCGTGCCGTTCTCGACATTACATAGTATACTTTCTTTTTCGGATTCGAAGCCCTTGCTCTACGCAGTTGGTGTTCGTGTTTTGACTCGAATATGGGCTACGTTCTGATTTGAAGCCATATTCCTGCTCATGTATTAGGCATTGCTACGCAATTGTTGTTGGTGTTTCGTTGACGACACACAATAAAAAAGTTAACCTTTTCCCTGAAATTAAATTTCCACACCAAGACACCGTACGACATCGGGAATTTTATACAAATTGTAAGGAGTGTTACAAAACTATGGTATAAATAATGGTACTTGACGAACTCACGTCAACAGTTTTTCTTCCACTGCGATGACGTTTTATGATACTCGGAGTCGGAGTAGACATTACCTCATTTATTTAAACTACGTGTACCCTCAAAATCTCCGTTTTATAACTTTAATAGCCTTGAGGATCGCTCGGTGCCAAATTCTTGACGGGCTTGCCGTTTACGTTTGGACAGCGTCATCGCACACGCAAATAAACAACGCTACGCACGTATACTGCTACAGTACATGTGACTCGGTGTCGACGTGTCTCGAAAGTTCACGAAGGATCGAGCCGTGATAAGCCGATCGTTAGAGTGAGGTTGCCACAATTTATAGGACCTTAACCCTAATAATATAATACAGTATGTGAAGAGGACGTTGTCAAAATCCACCAACGCGAAAGTTCAAAGCTAGTCTACGGCCACGTTCTGTGAAACTTACAGAAATGTAATACCCGGAAATCGCCGATGCAATGTCACGCATCTGACGTGAACTCTCAAGTCTGGAAGAAAGCATGGTTCATTTTCGATGCGCCAACGTGTTGATGAAATCGTTTTATTTTTGTAAACATCAATTTTTTTCGATCGGCTAAAACAATTAGCCTGCAATACTGTTAGATATTCGAGATTTGTATGTTGTTGTTTTTTTACATGCATGGTATTTGAAAACCGTCATCTCATCATCGCCGTCGCGTCGGGTACACTTGAAGGCTGTAGCTCAGTCATTGCACAGAGGCCTATAGCTATGTCTCATTTGCATATGTAAAGACACTCTTCTGTAAACAACGTTCCTGTCAATCTTCTTGACGTATGCAAATCTTTGTACATACACATTCAGGAATGAAACCATATAAAACACATAGCGTTAGAGTGCATGTCATTTTTTTTCATTTCAAATTTATTAATGGAAAAAGTAAACGATTTTCAAAAAATCTTTTAACCAAATTATGGCACATACCATGAAGCTTCATAATGAGCAAAAAAAGGCCAAAATTCACCAACGAACCTGCATCTCATCCTTAAATAGACTGAAATGGATCAAAATAGATGTAACCAGACGCCAAGGAAATTTACTGCCACTGTCATCAGTATGTACACGGTGAGAAGCCACTATAATGCAAGGTTATTCAAATCACCCGTGGATTTCATCTATTTTTATATAACAATTTCTGGGCTTTTACTTAATGACATTAGCCCCCCCCCCCCCCTCCGTAGAATACCATTGGTGATAATTCACAGTCACTTGAACAGGCTTGCAAATTACGTCTTCCATCTTATATAGTCACCGACCTAGAACAAATATTAGACTTTTAACTATATATTTGTTCACGAAATCTCCAAAGCATTCTCAGTTAAAATCCTGAAGTGTTTACCGGCTAACTCGACAAAACCAATGTATATAATATATGCACTATCAGCTTGTGACTGATTCCACCAATTAGCTTCTAGGCAGAATATCCATGAATAGTAATACATTTGATTTACCAAGTTCACAGCCTCTTTATTATACATTGATAGGGTCTGTCAAAGTACAGTCCCGATTTCTCTTTTAGTAAACTTTCTCTACTCCTGTGTTTGAAAACTAAAGCAACAAGCTGTTTAAGAACTTTAATTTGTAGCAATAAAAATAATAAAGCAATGATGATTAACTGTAAACGAACTTTTGAATATAAACGCCACACGCTGTTATTTCTTTCAGTTTTAAGTAACAGTGATTCAATAAATAACTGATTCAACTAGTCACTCAATAATTCGTTGAACCTTGAGCTCCATGAAGTGATTTGAGACATATATATGCAATACCTTTTGTCGATAACAACAGAGTGATCTGGACTACATTTAGATACTTTCTTCATGTTCGGAGGATTCCGCGATCGTGAATTTCGTGTCTTTTTCTCTATCACGTACATTATGTCGTGTCTGGGAGATTTCGTGCATTTTTGGGAAACATATCGTGATCGAGAGAGTTTCAAGTATTCTCAGTAGGTGCTGATAAAGACTATCCAACTTCCCAAAGCCAGGACATATCTTGTGCTGATAGCTGGCACAATGAAATATAAATCCGAGTCTCGCAATTAATGCTGTAAAGAGACATGTGGGAAGAATTTATGTATGTTGAAACGAGTTTTAATTTAGACGGTATATGCTGGTTTCCTTCAGGAAATTTAGAATGCATTCAGTTTTTATTAACAGAGGCCGTGGACGAGCTGCCATTTGGTACATTTGGTACATATTATAACGTCCCTTGATTATCCTACATCTATTCGACTGACCGTATCTTTTCTATACCATAACCGTTGCTTAGGAAAAACCGCCTAATAATTCTTAACAAAATAAGACAATGCTTTTAAAATGCTGTCACTGCTCAATGAAAAAATAGTAAAAAAAAAGATTCCTTACCATTTTAACGAACTCATGCCTTGCACGTATTATTAAACTAGCACTGCAGATAATAACACTTTGGTCTGGCCAATTTAAAATGACATCAGACTAATTACATATTAAGTGTACAGATAAACATGAAATCTCCATTAGCAACGTTGGGATAAGCTTTCAAATTAGAAGGAATTATTGTACACACAGGGATAGCATAACTACTACAGCCTATTTTAAAATAAGGATATTCGTGGTTGCAGCAAAAATAAGCTGGCGGTTGTAGTACTGTACACTATGCATGTTGCTTTTCTACTGTGTTTGCAACGTTACAATATGCTCATTTGTTGGATGTAAAATAGGTGTGCCATCAATTTACATTATACGTTCACAGTTTAATGTATGTACGTATGTATGTATGTATGTATGTATGTATGTATGTATGTATGTATGCATGTATGTGTGCATGTATGTGCATGTATGTATGTATGTATGTATGTGTGTGTGTATGTATGTATGTATGTATGTATGTATGTATGTATGTGTTGTACATGGTAATGCCTTTACTACAATTATGAGGTATGTATTCCGAGTGCATTGTTGAATGCCAAAGAATGTATATTAATACACATTGTGGAATACCATTATAATTGCATTTCAAATATAAAGTTTATAGCGCACATTTCGTATTCAACGTCACAGGATTCTTGACCAAAAATTAAACATCAATGCTTTACCTACCTGTAACATCTTTATAAAGATCACTATTTCATATACATGTGCTTTAGTATTGGTCTCTGGGAGACTAATAAAATGTACTGCAGAAGCCCTATCACACAGGGTCAATACATTATCCAAAATGATTGCATTTTACATTTCTCAAGATTTAAGTTGCTAGGTATTCGACGTCGATCGCATCTAAACAATTTTCCTCATGAAATCCTGAGACACCCGAAACCTGAAATCATAATAAGTCTGGTTCATAAACTGAAAGCTCACAAAGTGGCATGTACAACCGTAAGACATGAAATGTGAAAAAGCGGAGACCATGGACTCCAGTATCGATATATATATATATATATATATATATATATATATATATATATATATATATATATATATATATATATATATATATATATATATATATATATCGATACTGGAGTCCATGGTCTCCGCTTTGCCACTGCGGTATAGAGCACTGCGGTATAGAGCACTGTCTTATAGCAGATTGATACTCACCGAGTTATATATATATATATATATATATATATATATATATATATATATATATATATATATATATATATCCCCACATGGTAATCATCACCGCAATCTCTATAGCTCCGTCTCATTTTCGTGACTATTTTGTATTCAATTCTTCGTATGAAATGTTGGGCCCTGGGCAATTTATTCAAAAACCGATATGGTCCAAGGAATTTACAACAAACTTGATTGCATCAAAATAAAACGTTTTCAATGTCCATATTTCCGGTTTCGCATGAGTGGCGCCGAATTACTGACAGATTACAGATCAGTTCAAGTACACTTTCATTTACCATTTTAATTGAATAGTGCCCGAATGACCTCAACAAGTTGAAAGGAAACATATAGATCGATTTTGTTACATTAATAAAGAATGTGTCGTGTAGCTGGGAAGACTACCAAAACTTTATGCATTAATCATGACAGCTCAGTGCCTGTAGGGATTATGTTGGATCGATGGCTTTAGAGATTTATGTCGACATACAGTCGTCAATGACACATGTATCCTCGAAATGTTTCAAATACTTATAAATAGAAAGTTACAGAGAGGGTCCCGTTCCTATTACTACGTGCTATTGCAAAATAACTACGTACATTTACAATGATTTGGTGACGGTTCAATTACACATGTAAATTCCAATGTCACATATCTATGAGTAACATGAAATGTAGACTTTAGATGTAAAGGTTAGATATTACCGACAGAGAATGTGACAGAAGGGTCAGGGTTATTATAATTTTATCAGCTTAACATGATGTGTGTGTGTGTGGGGGGGGGCATTGTAAAATAAGGCTACGTCACTTTGAGGAACGTGTGTTAGTGTGCTGTAGTTACTGATAACATGTTATATCAGGGGCAAGGATTATTACAATTTTATCAGCTTAATGTTTGTGTTGATTAAGCAATAAAGTGTGTGTGTGTGTGTGTTTGTGGGGGGGGGGGGTGATGTAAAATAAGGCTCTGTCACTTTACGAAACGCGTGTTAGTGTGCTATAGTTGTAGTAAACCTAATTTCCAACATTCCTGCAAAGAGATTTACAAAGAAATGTGTATTACAATACATATGGTGGAGCTTGTCAAGAGCTTACCTAAACTACTCGAATATTGTTCTAGCTCCTCCTGCTAAAAATGAACCATTCAAAGATTGTTGTCAGCCCTTCTATTTTTTTTTTCAATTAAAGTTATGCAATGTCTTGCAATTGGTTCTTTAACCTTACTATTGTTCATAATCAGAGGGAAATTAATTCGGTTATATCTCCGGATGTGACCATGTATGCCTCTCTCGCATACTTATTTGTAAATTGAATGTATTCAAAGCCTAGTCACGCAGCGAAAATATTACGCCAGATGTCAGAATTAAATATTCATAAAGTACATAACGGTAAAGGTATGGCAATCGAAGACACGTTCTCATTCCTCCCACAGAAAATGGCCGACCGTGCGTTGAGCTAAATGGCATTATAGCAGTTAGAAGTGTTTCGTCTGTAATTAGCCAATCATCAAGGACACCAAACATAAGAGACATCTCCTTAGTTTCCCAACCCATCCACACTAACTTCTAGTAAGATAGTCAATACTCAGTTCGCTCAGAATAAACCTTCAACAACGGTGTTCGCATCCCTATCCTCAAATAATAGGCAATATTCTTAAGCAGAGTGATAAGGCTTTAAATACTATATAATTTATCAACGTGTCACTGAAACTACAGGTAACGTATAATTGTAACAATGACGGACGACATGTATTGAATCTATTTTAGTGCTTCGACTGCACACGTCCTTTTTGAGATAATATCTCACATGATAACATGTCTTGCAGTTATCGTGTAATTATCCTCCCTTTAAAATACCTATCACTTATTGATAATGTCCTCGGATACATTTATTTCATTAGTATGGCACTTGTTTACATTCTAACTATCGGGCGCAATTAGCGAATCGTTGACCAACCAGGACATCGACGGTTCATTGCCGTTTGGATGACTCAATAAGTTCTGATAACTCTGCACATCGAACGATTTAAATACCACCTGTATAATATGGCAACCTGACGAACACAATTGTGATATTGCGAAGTTCTGTGGGATTTGTCACACAGCGTATTGATTAAAACGCTATCTTTATCCAAATGCATCAAGTCAAGAACGAGTATATATCACATTCATTATTTAAAACGTTCAAACTACTGTCACAGTTCTGTTCCGTCTTTAAATATTTAATGATATCTTCATACCGATAACACTTTGTAAATGACAGCACTTGTCAGTACATCATTCTTTTATCAGTTAATGTTAATATCTTGCAGCCTTACATGCACACATAAGTTGAGCGGATAAACCCCAGATTAGGCCACAGTAGTGAGTCCGTTTAATGGAATTGCCATACACCAGTGTACATATATCATAATGTAATGCTTTAGTTAAAAACTATAATATATCAACATTTCCCAGTTCAATTATCGTGAACATGGAAATACTACCCCTTTCCTCGCAAGAAACAGAAACTATCCAAGACAATGCACCATTTATTATAGAGCGAATGTAAAGTCAATTGTTCACGATTGTTGATTTTCAAAATTTGCTAGTGCGACGATCGTGATTGACAGACTTGAAGAATGCTACCAATTTGTCTGCTGTTCGATACTGTGTCCCTATACATTTATAACGCACTACACTATACGCCAGTTGGAGTGTCTATCACTTTCTTGCTGGAATGGACTACAGACAGTTGTCGACCCAAGCGACCTTTTGTTTCATATACAGGTGTAAACACACAGACAAGGAAGAAATGTGGTATAAAGCTCAAAAAGAGGGTTTATACTGAAAATGTTATAAATGCACATTTGTTTTATTGTTTACTGAATGATTTTTTTTAAATAGAGGAAAGATATCCCTTGGCGTCTATCGTCGTGTGTCTTTCAATGAACGGTTCCTTTTTTGACCTCACATTTGCGAATCTTACGTCACGCCTTTGTCTTGGGCGAGTTCGCGTCAATGCATTATTTACGTAAAATTTGACTATATGAAGACACTTGTCTCTATTACATCATGCGTAAATTTATATTGGTTGTAACAGAGCCGTATATGGTTGCATGGTGTTATGTGTTGCTAATTTTGATCATAATCTGTCTGACTTGTATCATTCTAACTATGTCTTAGAGGCCCAGTGTCACATAATTCTGTCGTATGTATAATATATTGTACATCGACTAGATGTATTTTGGCAATCTTGCTTAAAGTGCAAATGGTCTTAGGAACTGGAGTATGGCAAAAAGCCACCACTTTTACGAATACGTCATTTATTTATTGCTCTTATCCTAAAATGATATATTGAGAGTTCCGTCTTCCGCTGACTCTGACCATTAATCTGCTAATATATTGTAGGTCCATACCATGGACAAGCAAAATTCCTCCTGTTATGCTCTGACAATGGGGGTGTCACTAACGGTACAGACTTCGACAAGGAAGAAATTTTCATAAGGAAGAAATTTTCTTCCTTGATGTGCTCACGGTGATACGTCCATCCTTTGACCTTGTTGTGTGGTCTAGTCTGAGCCCTGCCAGACTCGTAAACCATACCCGCTTTCACCGGACCGTCCAAGACCGAGACCGTCAAGAGGCCGAGATTTCTTTCACACAAAGGCGTTATATTAATGTGATCTTAGAAGCCCTTTGAACACGTGCGATTTACGTATAACACAGGACGAGACGGTACGGTACGACACAAAAGAAATGCATCCTATAGGGTTTGGGTTAGAACTGTGGCCATATGGACATTTTAAGAAGTAGCGTCTTTATTATGTCAGATGTGCTCCTCATGTAAATAATTGAGGGGTAGGGGAGGGCTGTCACCACTTTGCTGCAAGCTGTTCTTACAGCAGATGTACGGTGAACGCTATTAGTTAAAGTTTAATGAACAACACATAGCCCCAGTTGTAATATCAATTTAGTTTTGAATTTTAATAAATTAGATTGACGATTGCCAACGAGTGTGTTAGCTAAACAGTAATGGATGTGATACTAGTCCCGTCATGCTTAAAATGTAAATACAGTATTAAAGAAAGAAACATCGTTTTAATGGGTGCAGTACACGCATTTGCAGTTGTTTGTCTAGGATCAGATGGTTTAGTAAGCTAATATGAATGACGCCAATTCTAACAAAAGCGTCAACGAATACAGTGCTTCACATACGATATAAGAAATCATATAAGTCGTGTTACGGACACATAATGTTAAAATTGTCTGATCAGCCCGCATTGAGCTATTTGACATGTGGCCATAATGCTGTAGGAGTTAGACGTCTAAATGTGCAACTTCAAAAGTTGTAATTTATTTGAAAACTCCACTGTTCATAGTTCCACGAGAGGTTATGGTAACAAATTGTATAAGTGCAATGCTTGATTGACTATGCAGTGTGATGATGAATACTAAACGTGATCTGGAAAAAAATATAGTCTTAAGTGGAATAAGTCGACTGTTGCAGGGTTAGTAGAGCAACACATACACTTATTAATGACAAACTTTAGCTTTATATATCCTTGACGAGATAATTACACGTTGACAGTCAGTAGTTTAGTATTCAGTCGATCCAACAAGCCGTCGACTGTCTTTTCGTTAATGTTATAACTGTTTGGTAAGAAAATTTACATCTTTAGCCACTAATCTCTACGGTGGTAACTTTCAACGTGCTGAAACATTACACACAATTATGTAATAACAAAATGTAATTCATAGTCACTTAACACATTTCAAACTAATGAAAAAATGCTTTACTTCAATAATAGTATACAAAGGGTCACGTAATGTCGTATAACTTTAGTCAGATAATTCACTGGATTGCAACAGTTCAGTGAGAACGGGCAGACGTGAAGAATGACTGACTCTCATACAAATATGTGGACAGGATAAATACATTGTTTATCATTCACTTACGTAAAGTCAGGGGACTTCAAATTTACAAATAACTGAATGTTTGGTATTAAGGTTTCAACCATAAACTACAAAGGGCACGTATTTGCTTTTTATAGTTGTTACATAAATTAGTCATCACTTGATCACGTATGCTATTGCAATAAATATAAGCTGTTTAACCTATGACAAAACGTTGCCCGACTCGGCAAATATTCTTTCTAATGTTACTACATGGTATCTTCTGGTACGACATAAATGTTACGATATTTGCTACATTTTATCACCTGGCATAACAAAAGTCTTCTGACATTTTATTATCTGGCATGATAAAACAACTAATGTACGATAGTTATAATTTATTAAGAATATGGATCACCTATAGACATAGTAACACAGCATTTGTTTTAGCAATTTTAGTAAGATTTCAATCGCTAAGCGATAGCATTTGAAAATGTTGCTGTCTTGCTAATATTTATTTGCATCACATTTGATATGCAAAACGACGCACTGTTTCTTGCTACGAGGCTTGTTACACTAGCCCCAGCGATCATATGTCCATATGTCCGTTCGTCCATCTGTCCGTCTGTCTGTCTCTGTCTTTGCTTATCGGTTTTATCACCATAAAACCGATAAGTCAGCAGTCTAATTTCAACCAAATCTGGCACAAATTTTCAGATACTATCTGTTGTCTGTGACCTTAAATTTATCCTCAATATCACATTTAATTTTTCCCATTAAATTGTCCTTACTACTATTATCAGAGGGAAGAGTTATAAAAAGCCATTAATCCACGACCTTGCAATTCATTTCTAAGGAGAATAAGCAACTTATTTCATACCTGCGAAGCTTTCTACATATATACAGACTCAATTCAAGTTTATACATTATGTATATTTAAAGATGAGCATTCCGTTTTAGGGCTGGCTTTTGACCTTGACCACCAATCGCCTGGCTATAATAATAATTTGCGGAATAAATTTGAAACTTTTCATCTAAACAAAATTCATGTGCATCACGTCTCACAATATATCGATGTTTTGTACTATGTGTAGTAATTGTTCATTTTCTTCCGTGGTGTGTTTTGGTCAATTGTATCAGACTTTTATGCAATGAGTAGAAATTTGAACTTGTCAGCGAATTGCATAACTGTGTTTTGAAATTTTAGAAACCAGTTCACAGCAAATTAGTGTTGAGGATTCTGTCATATCAATTTTATAGTTCTGTTTTCGTCAAAGTTGAACAACTGCCCTTACTGTAACACACATATATACCAGAGACAATTAGACACACGTATAAGCACGCACACGTACGTATCCAAGGATTACACACAGTGCAGACAAGTTCGAAATACAGCAAGTCGTGCTGTCACAACCTCACACTGTTGCGCGTGAATCAAAAATGACAATACAGCCTTTTACCATTACAGGTCAATGAAATAAGCACACCGCATTCACCTAATATACAATAAACAATTGCACATTGAGATATACTTTTTGACGCCACTTAATTAAACATTTACAAGTGATCAAAGGGTAGCCACTAACATATCTACTCTTATTAAAATTGCGAACATCAAAATCAATTAATTTCATCGTTCTATGAACGATGTGGTTAATATTAAACATGGATGGACCTGCTATTAATGTTCTGCTTTGTAGGTGAAAAAACGTCAGTGCGACTAATATCTCCTGGAGAAACTGTTGACATCCCTTATAAATAAGTATTTTAGGAAGGATGTGTTTCAAGTCATGTATATGAGTGGTACATACTTACCATAAAATCTAGCATATGTGGTGTACTCATTTAAACACTAAAGGACCTTCCCGTCTGCTTCATCTGGAACACACGCATGGTATACTAGGCATCATATTTTGCAATGTACACTCCGAGTTAAATGGCTTATTTATATATACGCCCTCTAGATTTGCTGTCCCCAAAAATTCAATATTATAACGTGATGTCAAAGAAATAAATTTAGAGTGAGATAAACTGAACAGGGTCGACGTTTAATGCACCGAGTGCAAGCCACTGACGTCTGTTACAATATAAATATCTGAGGTTATTGCATAGCCTATACATTGGTACCCAGCGCTTTCTAATAAGATTTCTGGCAAGTAATAAATTTTAAAGAGCAAATAAGATCCCCATTTTATATTTAATGTTACATATACCGCTGATATGTAGCACAAATGAAGGTAATTTCGCATGTGATCAAACGTACACTTGAACACTCATGATTCTTCAAGGTAGGACGTCTCATAACGTCTATTGATGATAAAAATACGGAGCTGATTGAAAGTATTCTAAATTCAGTCCATGGATCAAATCATACAACCCAATGCCTGGTTAATTAAACGGTTATTCACTTTGATTACGTATTTCGAATGAATTCCGAACAAGTGGTTTAATTGTTAATCGATCGTGTCATTTTAATACCCCATTGTAAATGGAAAATTACAGATGATTCTACTCGTTTCATTAGACGAATGGTTGGCAGGCTGGACGGACGGATGGTCGGACATACATACATACATACATACATACATGCATACATACATACATGCATGCATGCATGCATGCATGCATCCATCTATCCATCCATCCATCCATCCATCCATGCATGCATGCATGCATGCATTCATGCATGCATACATACATACATACATACATATACACATACATACATACATACATACATACATACATACATACATACATACATACATGCATACATACATACACACACAGACATACATACATACATACATACATACATACACACACATACATACATACACATACATACATACATACATACATACATACATACATACATACATACATACATACATACATACATACATACATACATACATACATACATGCATGCATGCATGCATAAAATAGTCGTAACCAGTGACTGACAGGAGTTCAACCTTATCAGTAGTGAATAAGGAACTGACCATATATTTCGACAACGTAACATATGTCATTGAAGTTTGCAATGTTTGACCACAGACAGTGCGAGTTTGACCAACAGTAACAGATAAGATTAGTCTAAAAATGTGACTGGCGATATGATGACAACTTGGAAAAGGGTGATAATAGGATAATATAGTCACGGGTGATATATAAAATCTCGTGATTTACATACACAAGCTGACAAGCACTTAGTGTGGAAGAGACGCATTGTGAGGAATCTACGAGGTCACTGGAAGTGAAATGGAGATCCCTTTCATCCATAATGAAAAATAAGACACAACTCTGTCAGTGGTCGATATATAATACTACATGTACCTCCACAATTATAGCATGGAGGTAAGCCAGAGATAAAACTAGCAGAGGCAATTTACATTAGTCTAGAGGCCAATTTCAAATTAATTCTTTTCCAAAAGCCCCAACGGCTAGCCTATAGACTAGATTTACATTCATGACATGAGAACACAGGGTTGTCTTAGTCTAGTTTCCTATACGTGTTTCGATCACTACAATCAGCTCCTAGTGCTACGATCGTAGATGCATTAGGTTATCATTATTTGGATCCAGACTCATGTTTATTCACGCCGATTTAGTTTTGTAAGAAATATGTATAGTTCATTTCTCCATGTCCTCAACTCTACGGAGATGGAATTTTAGGTTATATTCCGATGTTGTGCCAGACAAAATTAAAGGTATTACTTATCATTACATTATGTACTGTCAGATTAGTGTAATTGATGTCTAGAGTGTGAAAAAACGCACTGTTTACGTTTGTCCCTTGATACGTTATAATCCTTCCTACTAGATGGTGCTTACAGCCGGGCTACCACCGTATTTGTCACTCCGAAGAGGGTTGTATACTTCATTCATTTGTATGTATGTATGTATGTATGTATGTATGTATGTATGTATGCATGCATGCATGTCGTTTTGTTATTGAAAATGTTGTCAAATATTGGTTTTTGGTTAAAACAAGTTAAAGAGGCCTCTTTACTTGATTGTCCATACAAATTATAAATGAGGTTACATGAAAAACACCAGTCCATATATCTTGATTTTGTTCATTCAGTTTTTTCATTTTGTAACTGTTCTCATTTTATAGTTGGTGAGAATTATAAATTGTCTACTATATTAAAGAAATTTAAAAGATTCTTTAAAATCAAAATTTATTGACATGTGGAAGCAATCTGTGACATGTAACAACACACTTAATGTATATTCAAAAATTAAGTTAACTTTTCAACGTCAAAAATACTTATCTGTTGTTAGAAACACTTGTGATAGAAAATATGTTACAAAATTAAGGATTTCAAACCATATATTGCCAATTGAAACTGGCCGTTACAAGAACGTTGAAAGGAAACAGAGATTGTGCACCTTGTGTAGTTCGAGTATTGGAGATGAATTTCACTGTGCATTACTGTGTAAAACTGAAAAAAAATTAAGAAGATAAGAGATGAATACTTGGACATTTTATTTCGTTTACAGTCGCAGTTAGTTAAATGTGATAATCATTCTCTATTTAAGTACACTTTTTTTCATTTGTAGATGATACTCTAGCAAGTGTCACAGCTAGATAGCTCAGTGATATACTTAATATTTTCAGGACATTGTAAACATCAGTGTTTCTTTTGGTATATTTCCTTGCCAATGTCACTTCTTGTGTACACGGCTTAACAATTAATATATATATATATATATATATATATATATATATATATATATATATATATATATATATATATATATATATATATATATATGTGTGTGTGTGTGTGTGTGTGTGTGTGCATACGTGTGCATATATGTATGTATGTATGTATGTATGCATGTATGTATGTATGTATGTATGTATGTATACGTTAAACTTGGTGCCTTTACATTACTGTTTAAATCTGTTGTCTGGATATTAGCTGCAGCATCTCAATATCATATATTCAATCTTTCTAGTAATTGAAGGCAATTTTGCCGGTATGCCGCAAAATTTCAGTGTGTGGGATCTGGAATAGAAATAACAAATATTAATGACATAAACATGTTTAGAATGGGTCTCTAGGGCCCTTTACCTCGCTCAGTTCATTATAACCATGTTATATCTACATTACACGTCCCTAGCTATTACATTCATTATTCATGTAATGTAACCCGCCTTTGTATATCTTCCGTGGATGTTATCGAGTAGAGATAGTTAAACTTCGTCAAATTGTTTTTCGTCGCATTGCTGTATGCCGTATACAATTATCAGTTATGGCAAATTGCATATAGTGATATAGTCCTACATTCAATTCTTCTGTGATTTTATAATATTACGACATTCTTTGATACATTACGAACTGGAAAACAAGCATTGCCAAACAAAAGAGAGTAAAGGCCACATAGCAAAGACAAATATTTTACTTTGATATTTGAATGTGGCCCTTGCAAGTATCAATTTAAAATGGCATTATAATATAGTCATCAATAGGTATCTAGAAATGACTGAATGAAGCTCTTAAAACACCTATATACAATATTCATTTATCTAAGGATCCTGCGTTGTTTTATATATAAAGGATAAAGCACAGTTATCCTAGCTGCAAGGAAGATCATCATTGAGTGATAAGCACAGTTGCATGGTACATGTTTGTTGGATTCCTGCTCGTGCATTACCTCTGGGGATGAAGAAAGGACGAGACTTGATACCAGATGGGCATTTGACAAACGGCCTTGCTATGCCTACCACATTTAACACATTGATGTTTGTTTTCTTTTCTTATTTTCTTTCAAAGCGATGATATCATATATACATACCATCTTTCAAAATATGTAATTAAGCAAATGCCTGGGGTTCATTGATGGTTAAACTCGAAGATTTTTTTTCTGTACAAGATAAAGATAGGGTTAAAAGACATCTTGGTTGCAATGTCAATCTTCGATGAGCAGCAAAATTGATTCAATGGTGAATGTGTCTTTTATCTGAATGTAACTTGTCAAGTCTATCTAGGAAAACACAAACCCCATAAAATGCGTTTGTCTTTGCTTGTTATGATATGTATGGTAATCACACTAGTAGAAAAAATAGTACAGTTTACGACACTTTCCGTACTATAGTTCAGATTGAGTTCAATTCTGTACTTTTATGCTGATGAGGTGGACGTTTCTGTACTTTCCCATTAGCGCCTGTCTAATCGGATTATACTCGATCTGAAAAATAGTTCAGATAGCGAGTCGGAAGTGATTTGAATACATTTGCATTTAGTTCAGAATATATTCATGAGTTCACCCCCATAACCGGGCAGTAAACAAATGAATATTCAAATCTACCGTGCTTGCAATCAATACGTACATAAACGCTATACGTGTAGCTAGTGTATTCGATACATATGTATGTATATAAGCAGGCTTATGATATGAACTACATGGTTAGGACGTACGTAGATTGTAATATCACAGGGCTCATTTTGAAATAAATGTTCGTAGTACGCCTTTTCATTATGCACTACATACCGCCACCACTAAACGTGTTTCACATTTCTACGCGTTTGATGCATAGTAATACAGATTTAGATGACATGACAATCGTTTCCAATAATAGTTTAAAATTGGGCCACAAATATTGCTAGTGTATGGAGCTTCTTAACAAACCTGACCGGCCAATAGCGTCAACAAACTCACAGTAGAGACGTGCTGACAGATTTGAGTCTGTGGACATTATTTCTAGCTAAGTAAAATTGAGTGACTATTGGGAATATTATATGGCATCCATGTCGTCCATGTCGTCTATAGTTTCTGACTGACCGTGTTATGTACAACGTAACGCTGAACGAAATACGGTCCATCAGGAATTAACTAGACTAACCTCTATGGGAATAGTATTCTTGTCCATGTGTCGTTTATAGAACAATTAAGTGTTAGGGTGTGATCTTCACAGTAATAAACAAGCCTTTAGAAGAACAACAGGT
Source organism: Glandiceps talaboti (assembly GCF_964340395.1). NCBI lineage: Eukaryota > Metazoa > Hemichordata > Enteropneusta > Spengelidae > Glandiceps > Glandiceps talaboti. The sequence continues at coordinate 19,861,809 of NC_135549.1, forward strand.
ATTCACGCCTCAAATATCTTGGGCATCATCCAAATTACGATCATGAGCACCAAAGTAAAGGAAATACTTAATGACGTTCGGCATGCAGAACCCCCCCCCCCCCGGGCCCGTACCTATGGGTACATGCCCGGCATCCATGTAACTGTTATATCACTCTACGTGACGATTCTGAGGGCCCTCATCTCTTATTCTCTTGTTTTATTTCAATTATACTCATAACTCCTGTTTTTATAGTATAACTGTACAATTGGCTTCGATCAGTGCATTCCAGATTTTCATGAGTCATGAGTGCACATTGCACAGATATCTGCAGAATACTTAAAAGGATTATGGGTAATGTATGCATATGCGGGAAAAACAAACTGCTGTAAGGAGCATAGTCTCGCTGCCAGACTCGAGACTATCGTCCCTAATCTGTTTACCGAGCGGCGCAGCCGCGAGAATAGAGGGGGACTGGTCCCGCTCTTCTCGCGGCTGCGCCGCTCGGTAAACAGATTAGGGACGATAGTCTCGAGTCTGGCAGCGAGACTATAAGGAGCACTGACTTTGCCCTCATATCTTCATCCCATTTTGCACTGAAGAAGTTTCACATGGCTCTCATATTTCATATATACTCTTTCTAAATATATGGTGATGCAACATGAGTAAAAATAACTGGGGTTAACTAAGTTTGGTAGTCAATATAGCAGGTTTACCATCAAACTGACGCAAAATTTGTTTCAAATTTGTCTAGTAAAAACCGTTGGCCCAGTTGTCGATTAGGCTTACAAGTTACACAAAGCATGATAAGACACTGTGAATGGTGCAAATAAACAACGTGCGAAATGCCAAATACCAAATGCAAACAATACAAGCGAACAAAAGGGCCTGTATGCACTCTAATAGCCCGATATTTTGCCTAAAATCAGGCTCACATGTGCGAACGGTGTGTTTTTGACGTACCTAGTAGGCAGTGATGTAGATAATAGCCGGTTACCGGTCACAACGTCCAGCTATAACTTATAAGTATAACAGTTGTGGGACCGGCTTAGGAAAGTACTCAAACCTGACGATCATTGAACAAATTCTAAGGTTGGAAAATTAAATATGAGTTGCCCGGGAGTTCTAATAGCAAGTAAAATACCCAAAGTGTAAACAAAAAGATAAATTAATTCATAATTATTTGGAAAACATTAGACGATTACGCAGTAAAACAAGACTGGCCACGCTATCGCTAGCGAAAGCCTTCGAACTAGTTTCATAACGACCGGACGTTGAAGGAAGCGCGAAGCGAAGTGTGAGGTCAATGTGACGTCTCATGATGATGTATGATGCATCAACATGACGTTTACGTAGAGTTGCACTAAATGTTTTCTAAACTTCAGTGGAAAGAATTTTTGTCGATCAGACACTGACTATGTTTAAATTCTTAAAACATTTGAGAAAACTGAAGACACTGACAGACAAGCCAGACGTACGGCACATGTACAGAAGGCGAGGCACACCCTCTGATGCAAACTGGACAATTATCGTGCGTGTCACGTATAAGGCATCAGATGTAATACATGTAGCTAACCAAATATTCTTGTACTGCAGTCTTTCTTGTAACAGGTATTGGAAATTGTCAGAAACCTGATGATTTTATGACTGAATAAGTTTCGATACGGAGACGAGAGAGAGGGGGAGACGGGAGAGAGAGAGAGAGAGAGAGAGAGAGAGAGAGAGAGAGAGAGAGAGAGAGAGAGAGAGAGAGAGAGAGAGAGAGAGAGAGAGAGAGAGAGAGAGAGAGAGAGAGAGAGAGAGAGAGCGGAGACCAAACTAGAGTCGGTACTCACCCCACCACGACATATGCATTTTTGTGATTTTGAAACGATAAAGAATGTTAATATGGATATTGGGACGATTGGAAATCGGACGATGTGAATCGTAATCGAATATCTCAGACCATCCACAATATATGTCGTGTTGACTTAGGCGATCCCAGAAACCATTCTTAGTTTACCCCTTTCACATATATTATCAACCATGCTAATGTTTTGAAACAAATCTCGATTAACAGGTAATTTAGCGCTTGAAAGATGGCGACGTCCATACCCCCCCCCCCCGGCTGCACATATTTTAATATGCAATTATACATTACCCCCTCCCCATACACGTCAGAGAAGTACAGTATGGTACACTATATGACACACTGTAAGCTAACAGTGGAAATCAACTTCAGTGTCCATACATATCAGACATAGAGATTTCTTTACAAATGGATGTGGGCTCATTGGGCTGTAACCTGTACTTGGAAAAACTTAACCAGCAGAGTTTTCTTTTTGAATCCTATGTCTTGACAGAAACGGCACCCCCCTTCGATAACTAGTGGGGAGGGTGTGTCCCCCTCCCACAGTAGGCAATTGTTTGAAAAATAAGGACATGTAGGAGGCCATTTAGCGGCATAATATTTCAAACCATACACATTATTGGAAGCCATAAAGTACTTGAAAATTGTCTTCAATACCCAAATTGTACTCTCATTAAATTATTTTACAACTGTATTACCTACGCTTTAACTAATACATAGATATTTTGGCAGACACACACATTCGTTTGGCCATTGGCTGCCTAATAATTAAATGTGTGGTAGGTAAATGAAGTGAACAATTTTGCAAAGTACAAGGTAAACGATTGCTCCTGTGGTTTGAATGTTCAACAAAGTCTCCACACAGAGAGATAGAGCAAGAGAGAAGGAGACATACGGCGACGAGAGAGAGAGAGAGAGAGAGAGAGAGAGAGAGAGAGAGAGAGAGAGAGAGAGAGAGAGAGAGAGAGAGAGAGAGAGAGAGAGAGAGAGAGAGAGAGAGAGAGAGAGAGAGAGAGAGAGAGAGAGAGAGAGAGAGAGAGGCATACACTTATACAAATGTAAATTTACTTGGTAAACAACTGCTCCTGAGGTTTAATTTTGGTTCAAATCATGAGCAGAATATTCGGGGGCCCTTTCAGACCATCACAATTGTCATGCCCCCCTCCCTTTGAACCTCAATTTTGTTCATGCCCCCCCCCCCGTAAATTCTGACTCCAGCATAATTTCAAGTTTATTCCGAGCTCGGTATTACAGGCATTCGACTAGAGTCTTTATACCTCAAAGATATACAACAGTCCATTTCTGTACAAGGCATATCAGAAACCAAACATTTGCAGTGTGGAGTGTCACAAAACCCTGTGCTTGGTCCACTCTTACACGCGTATGCTGTCTATACACATCACCACTTGGAAAGCTAATCCGACATCAAAATCTCAATATGCAACAACATGCAGACGACAACCAGATTTACCAATATATTTCCCCAATCACATACGTCAACTACAGTAACTAAGATGGAAACTGTTGCACATGATATTAAACGACCCAAAATAAGCTAGTTTAATGATGGCAAAACCGAGGTCCTCCTTATCACGTCTCAGTTCAACAGGCTTCCTCGTCTCATGAACCACATCAACATGGGATCGTCTTCTGTGCAGTTAGTGGATTCAGCATGTACCATTTGTGTAACAATTGATGACCGTTATAACCTCAAGAAGCACATCTCGTTGACATGTAGATCAGTTCTTTTTCACCCCCGAACAATAGGTCGCATCATTGACAGTGGAGGGGGCCCCTCCACTGTCTATGGAAACTGTTGCACATGATATTAAACGACCCAAAATAAGCTAGTTTAATGATGGCAAAACCGAGGTCCTCCTTATCACGTCTCAGTTCAACAGGCTTCCTCGTCTCATGAACCACATCAACATGGGATCGTCTTCTGTGCAGTTAGTGGATTCAGCATGTACCATTTGTGTAACAATTGATGACCGTTATAACCTCAAGAAGCACATCTCGTTGACATGTAGATCAGTTCTTTTTCACCCCCGAACAATAGGTCGCATCATTGACAGTGGAGGGGGCCCCTCCACTGTCTATGGTCGCATACGCCAGTATCTTACAAACGGAGTTTGTCAGAACCTTGGTCATGCACTTATATCATCGATACCTGACTACTGAATGGCCCTTCTGTATGGGCTGCCAGCTAAAAACATTGTCCCTCTTGAACATGCCCAAAATACAGCAGCTAGGATTGTGTCAGGTACAAAGAAAACAGATGACGTCACATCGGTTCTTTCAATAACACAGTTTAGTTAGAAATCACACTGGCGTCAAGTGCAGTTACATAATATACCAGTAGGTAGGGCCTACATGTACACGTAGTCTCAGGTCACTACATTGTGGTCTGAGATGTAGTTTACACCACTATGACCTAAGAACTTGAACCAGGGCTGAGGAGAAGTGGTCTGAGGTTAAAGTTTTGCAGCTCTCGTTCAGCAATCTCAAAACATTTCAGCCTACTTCCCGTAATGAACACTTGTCAAGCATTTTTGTAGCTCCCATACTCAAAGACTACATATATGTTTATATACGACTCAAAATATAACACTGAAATTTACTTTGAACACGTTCAGTTTCAGTAGACCTATTAAAACCCAAAATCTCCACTGTATAATTTAATATCGGTAATAGTTTACAGTCAAAAACTTTTAAATTTAGTTTTGACTAGGAGGTCCCCAAGTTTTGCAAGTTGACTCATGACCGCAATCATTGCTTTACTCGCTTGAGCTGCAAGCGCTAAATACCATAGACCACTGCTTGACATAATCACGCCTAGATATTCATAAAAAGCGAACAACGTCGAGTTTATGACCACCAATAACCACTTTTCAATTTTCTTAAGAATTTCATCTCTTAGTAAATACAATAATTTTAGTTTTGACATACATGTAATTTACTTTCAAAAGACAATGTTAGAAACCCCTACCCCATTGATTCCTGTGGGAACATGCCTTTCGTGAAGAAAAAATGGTTACATAACATGTCTACAAGAATTGTTGGAGAATGTCTATGTAGAATGCCACACTGATCCCATATCCACACCTTGAGTTTTATTTTTATTGTTCTTCAATGATCTCCTTCAAAGTAATAGTCTGGATGCCAATATGGTTTCTAACTAAACCACGTCTAGCCAAAAGCCCCTCAAATAGCACAAAAAGTTGTTCACCCAATCAGTGAAACCTAAATGTTTTGGTGATGTAAACAGTATATAAGTAGCATCATGGGCTGACAAATATACCACATTTGAACATTACTGTCCCAATAAACACTAACTTTATGAGGGACTGTGTTATTGGTTAGAGTTTTGTGATTTATTAACAAAGACATGATGTTAATGACTGTGTGGGTGGCTGTAAATGAATTTTAAATTGCATCTCATGCATTTCAAGACTTCTAGAGTAACGACTCTGACTATACTTTGAGTGGAGGTATAAATGGTAATGATACAGTATAGGAACTAGACTATCAAAGTAATTACCTTGTCCAAAAGACTACAGTCGGATATTAATCTCACCATTAATGCCTGAATTTATGTCTATCAAGGTGGATCTGATAAGATCATGGAAATCGAGAAACTTTCATCACTTTGGACTTGAGCATTGAATACATTTGTGAAGTACTCAGACCATGATTCATGTTTTTTTTTTAGAGATTAATTCCACTAGATCGTCCACTAAATCGTCCACGAAAACAAATACATTCTATCATTCCACCATGTCACTCAACAACGCGCATCGAATTCTATCACTTGAATTTCCGTTATTGTCCTGTAGCACTGACTTCCATTGTGATGAAATGCTTCGAGCGTATTTTACTTTGTCAAAACCCACAAAAACATTCACACCTTGACCCATACCAATTTACATATTAAAGTAATAGAGGTACTGATAATGCAACTCTCACATTACTTCACGATGCGTATACACATCTTGAAAAACCAAGTTCATTTGTAAGACTATTGGTTATTGATTTTTCATCAGTCGTTAACAGAAGTCAACCAAACATGATGGCTCATAAACTTAGTTATTTAAACGTTAACCCCAAACTCATCCTCTGGATAATGGATTTTCTTGTCAACCTTTCCCAGTTTGTTCGCTACCAAAAATTAAGTTCAGCCTTCCATTCAACATTTAGGGGTGCCTCACAGAGCACGATACTCTCACACAAACTATTTACACTTTACACAAATGACTGCTCATCAGGTACCGATACAAATCCACTTATCAAATATTCTGATAACTCTGCATTAGTTGACCTGTCAAATTCTGACCGTACTTATTTCGATGAAGTTGATAGGTTTGTTACTTGGTGTAAAGAAAACTACTTGGACGAAAGGTCGACTTTAGGAAGAACCCTAAAGTAGTGCCCGACCTTTTTATTGACAATGTTAAAGTTGAACAGGTGACTAAATATATATATATATATATATATATATATATATATATATATATATATATATATATATATATATATATATATATATATATATATATATATATATATATATATATATATATATATATATATAGGAACAGTCTTGGATAATAAATCAAATGTTAAGGCCAACACAGATTTCATTAACAAGAAATGTCAATCTAGAGTTTACTGTCTACAACAATTGAGGGGCCTAAAATTTTGTAAATGCCAAGGTATTACAGACATTCTATCGGAGTTTTGAGTCGGTTTAACATTTTCTTTTTTGTGCTGGTTTGGTAGTCTAGGGACTAGCTACAAGAGTGTCTTGAACAAAATTGTAAATGTGTTTAGTAAAGTATTGAGTGAAAAGTAGACTAATTTGAATGAAATGTTTACATCTCGTGTACAAAACAAAGCTGGGAAAATGGTAAATGACAAAGGCCACATTATGTCCCAACACTTTGAACTCCTGCCATCAGGGAGACGATTTCGTGTCCCTAAATTCAGAACAGTCAGAACCAAATCAAGTTTTGTGCCCACTTCAACTAAATTTTAAACCAAACTAAATAATTCTATTTCAAAGACATCTGCTCTGCATTCCAGATTGGAAGAACCGCGTTTTTTTATTGTCTTTTTTAAGTTGATGACCATTTCTGGCAAGACTTCACTCACAATTTTCTCGATTTTACTGATTTTTCTTCTTTATTAAAAAGGTTTAGGGTCGGCACCGGATTTCTAGAATGGAAGCGTTTGGGGAGTTATGTGTGATTTATTTGTTGAGAAAGGTTCAAAGACAATAAATATCGCCATAAGGTGGCACTTGCCGTTCCAGTGAGGAACGACTAGTGCCACCACGGTAGTACTCGACAATTCGATGGACCACGGCCAAGTCCGCCATTCACAATTTTCAAATCACTTGAAATAAAGCAATCTGGCAAAACTCGCCCATGTGCATTTACAATCTTGTCGCAACTAATTCTAGTAGGTAAAACCATAGACCCTCCACCCTGTCTATGGTAAAACCTAGTCGCATTCATAACTTTCATCGAGGGTAAGGTAATTTTAGTCATCAACTTCTATAAAGTCCAAAATGAAACGATAAAACATGTACATTTTGGAAATTATCCCATGTATAATGCCAGATTATAAAGTGACAAAGAGTGGTTCATCTGAGTGGATAGCTTAACCTCTTGACGATTTATAAACAATGGGAAATAGGCAGCTATCTTGATGTTCATTTTAACCTATTTTCCCGGAGAATATTTTCAGAACTGGTATCCAAATTACCAAGATCACGTTTTTCATATTTACTGATATGCCGCTTTAGTTATGGCCGGTTTTGTGGGATGTTTTGCGTGCACAATGTAAACCACAGACAAGGCATGTAAACTTCTACTTGCAAACCCGTCTATTTCAGGCTTGGCCTCTTACCACTCTTGGAGGAATTGTACTGACTCCTCCAAGACCACGTCTGACACAGTGGCCTGAAACCCATAGTCTATCGCGAGTATATTGTCTACCCTTCAAGAGACACACATTCTCTGCCAGTCACCCTTTTAAAAATACGCTTGTTAAACGTCTGCTCCTGGAGTTAAATTTGGTTCAACTCATGAGCAAAATATTTGTACGTGACTCCGGGCCCCTTTCAGACAATCCGAATTTTCACGCACGTCCCAATTCGTTTTTTTCCCGTGACAACAATTTTTCTCCTGAGCCTCCCCCTACCCTAATCTAGTTCCTGACGACCGTATTCCAATTTTACACTACATCTTTACATATTACGTATAGTCAATGTCATTACTCTCGTTGCCGATGTGTTGGCAATTATATACATGTATATATATAATATCCATAATCACAACATATTTCCTGCTCAAAGAAGAACTGTTTAAGCTTATTCCATTTCGATATAAACAGACAGAGAGTCCAGGGATAAAATACCCATGTACTACTCCTTATATTACTGGCTAGGTAATGTCAACCGTAAAATAATCCAAGCACCAGCGTCCCTAAAATCCGTGAAACAGTGTCGATATTACAGTATTTTGCTGACACTTATTACTTTCTGTAACTGGTCTATATTTGTGATATCATGGTAAATATGCTTGGAATTTATGGCCTAACAAACCAGACATTACGTAGATTTGAATATTGAAGAAAATCAAAAACAAAAACAAGGCCATGGCCATGGCCGGTCAGGTACTGATATTAGTACTTTAGACATCAGTGGGGGTCACACTTGGTCATTGAAACTATATTGACCGACCAAAATTCTAAACATCACGGATAAATAATTTCATATCGAAATGTATGTACGGAGATTCAGGTTTTTAGACCACGTGGCTTTGACATGACATCATCAGCTAAATTTGCAATACGAAAGTAACGTAAAACATGGATGTATCTAGTAGGGAGCAAAGTCCGCATGTCTGTATGGATGTTTGAAGATTTACTATCGGTATATGGGAGGCATAGAGGGAAATATTTGAATAGCGTTATTTAACGTTACATAATTCATAACTGACTACTAAACTACCGTCAAGAGGATTGTTTTTGCTTCCATTTATCTGTATTAATTTTTTTTAAAGGCAGTGATGGTGACTGCCAATGCCGGTAGTGAAAATATGGCCCGCACATTCTGAAGATTTTTGTATCATACAAGTTCAATGTTGTAGCTGAGAATGTGATTTATATTTATAACTCAGTAGAATGGGTACCGGTACTGATGCGAGGGATGTGAACCAACCTTTGTGTTGCGTGCTTTTTAATATCACCGTGTGTGTGTGTGTGTGTTGTTTGTTTGTTTGTTTGTTTGTTTGTAATGTAGATTCGTCGTTGATATACTGCTACTAGATCAGACCGTGGGTTATACTTCCATGATCAGAACATGACCAGACACAACTCTCCACGGCACCATTTTGGTTTTACAACTTTGATTACTTTGTTTTGAATAGCTTTTGTCAAGTTCTTGACTTTCCTGATATGACAATAAAGCAAGGGCGGTGAAATATTATTATAGTAGTCCTTCAAAAAACAAGACAATTTTGAAACTTTTAGTGGAAAATGTTAGTGAAGACACAGTTTACCCGCATAAATTAACTAACAAAAGACAAAAGAAATGTACACATGGTTCATTTTCTAGGTGTCGACCTCATGAATATGCACCAAGATTTAGAACCGAGTCAGCTTTAAATGCGTTCACACCTCCAAATCTGGTCTGGACAATATTGTCTGGGCTTAGTCACCCTTTTATGCGGACTACAGAGCGGCCCTGGTGCGGACTATTTCTGCCACCTATTAATGCCTGAAAGTCAAGTGGCATATGCTGAGGTTGTGTACAACCAGCAACCCATAACATTTTAGCAATCTACAGTTCTACCTCAGTATGGCTATTAGCCATGCTAGGTAGTTACTATAATGATTAATATAATGGTTGTCTTGGTAAAAGTTGTCGACCCCCCCCCAAAAAAAAAAAGAAGAAAAAAAAAAGAAAAAAAGAAAAAAAAAGATCAACAAAACATTCTATGATATTGAAAGCGCTCCTGGCATGTAATTCCATAGAACAGTTTCCTGTAGGGAATGGCAGCGATTTCATTCAAACTCAAAGACAGAGATGTTGCTAACCAACGTGAACAGCCATAAAAAATTGTATGTGAATGAGTATGACTCTGAGATCCCGCTAACGGTTTCATTGTTGTCGGTCTAACCAGAGACACTGGAGAACTTCACTGTCTATGATCTAATCGTATTGCTCAGTGTGAAAACCGTGCAAAGCGTTACTATTTTGGCGTTGTATTTTCGCACATTTTTGGTTCACAAGGGTCCAATAATTTAAACTTGAGTTAGGAAATAGGCCTATTAAAAAAATTGTGTTGTTCCGATTAGGCAAAATAAATAAATAGGTGGGGTAGGTAGATTTATTTTTATTCATGTGCGAGTGTCTAATTCTGGTTTTCCATTTTTTCCAAATGATCTCTGTGTTATTGGCTTCTTTCCATTAGATGTACAACCATTACAGATTGGAGGAACAGTTTTATATTGTCTTTTTAAGTTGATGTCAGTTTCTGCATCCACTATGTCTCGTGAGACTTCACAATTGTTGCGATTTTGTTAGTTTTTCAAGAACACGTAAAAAAAAAGTTAAGGGTCGGCAGTGAAAAACTAGGTGGGTCGGGTAACAGAAACCAAACAGTTATTTTTTAGGCCTAAGGCATAACGTAGCATATAAATCTACCCAACCTGCGCGAGCAAGATCTGCATCGGTCAATGTAATATTTACATGGTCTATTACAATTTGGTAAAGTGTACCATTGTATATGCTTGTGCGAGACGTAAAAAACATCATGCCGTCTAATTGTACGAAACGATTTAGTCACTATGGTTTTGAAGTCAGTGAGATAATGTTTGTGAAGTACCCGGTATCGTGATGTTATCGCTTGTATAGAAAAACCATCACTGAGGCAAAATCTCACTTTTATCATCATTCATTTTTTAAAGTCTTCAATCATGCCAATTAAAAATATGGATACTGCAGTCATTTATGTGACTTTTTTTCCAAAAATGTTTATCGTGCATCTCGATTATATTTTTTTTCGTCTTCGTAACATCTTTTTTTTTATTGTGCCAAAAGTAGTAGCTACCACATATAGAACAGTGGAAAAATACCGAATGAGACTCAGAAATGTAAAATCATTTACTTCAATGTCCAAATCAAATGCGGACATCAGAAAATGATGCATGCACGTTGTGATGGACTCGTGATTAGCTCTAGTCCAGATGCCAATTGGTATCTAACTAAACCATAGACAATAGAGAGGGTCCTCTCTATTTTCTATGACTAAACCAAGTTTAGTGAGTGGAGGTGTAAATGGTAACGATACTGTTTAGGAACACGGTGATAGGAACTAGACGAGATTAGCACTGACAACACACGCTCCGCGAACTCCAGCAAAGAGGCCTGGTGGGGTATATAGAGACTTGTCAGAGTTGTCGGAGCTACTGTTCATGTACATATAAGTTCCACGTATTCTCAATTTATTTCGTGCTGGATAGAAAACAGTCAGTATAGTCCTTGTGTTCTCCAGTGTATAGCCGATGGATTGGATAGTGAGAGTCATGATATGTGTGATACATTGTAGTTTATACACCAGAACTGAATTTTAGACTGATCCCGTCGGCATCTTCAGAGAAAGCATCAAGCGGGTACCACAATAAACTGAAAACGTAACGACTATAAGCATAACTATAAGTTTTAATTTACATGGAACTACGGTCATATTTGATAAGCTTATCCCCCACTTCCACATATGGTCTCATACCCCTTGGTCAGCGAAAAGCCAATCATGTTCATGTCCGGACATACGAGTTATAAATGGGGCGGTCATATGGGTTAAGTTAGGGTGGAATATAATATATGGAAAAAGTCTGATTGATACTGGCTGTGATGGGTAGTAGAGCATTTTTTAATTGTCAAAAACAGGGTTGGGGGCCGAATGATATGATTCAAAACGTCATGACTTTCTGGTATATCTTTGTTGTCATGGTGTGTTTCCAGTTGAGGATGGCTGTCTTTGACTGGCTACAACAGTAAGTGACTGATTTTGAAAGCAAAGAAAGTGGAAGAACATTGGTGTTAGTTAAAAAACTATTGTTATTAAAGATATACAAGTAAACGCAGCAAAACAATTGAGAGTCGGTACGGAAAGGAACAGATGACCACAGGAAGGTGTTCAGCTGTTCTTCATTGTTCTTTGCAATTTGACGACCGGGCGATCACATACTAGTAGTTGTCAGTGTTTTCGCTAAAGCAAAATACACGGAGATGGTTCAAAATCACTTGACTATCATTTCACTCTTATTTAAATCTACAAATATCTCATTAATATTTTCTCCCAGCTTACTTCAAACTATATGACATTTTCCATGAAAAAAAGGTGCGTATCTGGAGCAAAGAAGTGTTTCAGATATCAGAGTGTTCACGTTTGCGTGACCAAGACATGGACATAGACTGGCAAGCGACGCCATGAATTGTGATCGAATCCCAGGGTCGGATCGGTTGTAGATCAGTGTTCATGATAATTCATTTGCGTGTTCAATTACTAAGTCATCGATGTAGGGTTATAAATTCAGTGACTACACCATCAACAAAGTTACTTCTTACTATAAATCATGTTGAAAAAGACCCTAGGAAAATGTCTAAGCATGGAAGTAGAACCCCATGGTCTAAGCAACAATGACGGGTGTTACTTTTTTGCAGTGTTTATCCAAATAGTAATCGTCGAATAACGTGACCCTGGCTGAAAACTGCGACAGTGAGTGTACCATAAATTCCCAAAACAGACTGACCAGAACAGACATATTGACACACAAAAAGTGTGCAAGTTTACATCTTGTGACAGGTTTGGTTGGGGTCACCTCCATCGGCTAATGGTCGAAATCGTCATTGTAAAATATTTTTAATTACCCTCAACTACAAATCAGCGTATCGTTGACGATCATTTCAATCGTAAGTGTTTAGAACTGATTCAGAAGTAAAACGTAGAATTATTAATGACAATGGTATGCAAAGTTTTGTTGTTTAACAATCATCAGCGATTTGGCATGTTTGCACAAACCACAGATACTTGTTAGTGCATACACTTTTGATACTTCTATTCTATAAGGTAAAGGCTAAATTTAAAAAGACATGATCCCAGTATTAACTTTTTTGTTGCGGCTATATTTCCTAAGTGAGGTGTGCCAAAGAAAGTTTTCCCATGATACTTTGCGCCAGTGCGACTTTTTGACATTGTACGTTCGATGTTCCCAATGAGTAAATGGAATTTTATCGAGAAGTCTATTCATATTTGTTTATGACAGCAAGATATTTTCAATTTTCTGTTTTTGGTCATTTTTGGGGTCAAAAACTGTCATTTGTTTTGTAAATAAAAGAATTCAAAGTAAAAATGAATGACAGCCGCAAAACTAATCGATTGAATGGGCTGACATTTGGTGTGCAGGTATGTTAGAGTATCTGGATGAAGAATTCTTCAAGAAAATTTGAAGATGACATTGATATGCAAATACGTCTAAAACGTGCTGTGTAGTATCATATTATAGCCATGTTATTTTACAATACTCGTGAGAAAGTAGAATTTATTGGTGAAGTAAAGTTGCTCATACACCTAAGAAAATTTGACTACACTTGAATACATAATGAGCAAATGAAATGATCACAACAATCACATATCTTTGTAATGTTATGACTATACAAGATCTAATACAGGGACGAATGGGGTACTTATCAAATAATGCCCTCCGGAACTCAGAAATAAATGTAGATGCGCTGTACCATGCAGTTACGATCAGCGGTTTTGAACTATGGAGGTAGGAAGGAAGGAGGTAGGAAGGATTATAGTCCTACCACCATTTCTGAACAAAATCGTTGTCCTTGAATTGGAATGGTATGCTTTTAATACAAAAGTTGCACAAACATATGTTCTTGCTTTCAAAAGTTTTAGAATTAACACCATGATTTCACCGTCGCCCATACTGAGGTTTTCCTGCATCTATTGCTATGGATTTTGTTGGTGGGACTTTGCTGTACTGTATGAACACTTGTTCAGACTCAGGCCACTAAAACACAATTGCAAAAAAAACCCGTAAAGACACGAAGTATCGTTTTGCACAACGTTCGGCTTGAAGCAGGTTTGAAGGGTAACCATGCACGACAGAGAAGATGGGTTTAGAGCCCCATTTACACCTAAAACAAAAAGCGATTCTAGTCTGTTCCTATTATAGTGGTCTGAGGTTCAGATCAAAGTGCCGCATTCATCCACAACATAAAAAATCATAGACCCTACACGACTGGCGTTTGTAAAAGTCAGTTTTAAACCATAATTACTACACCTCTTTATCTTCTCGGCAAGAACATGCAGTGCTGCAATCCAACGTGAGGACCTCTCACCAACTTTCAGATCACTTCACATTGGGAACGTTGGTGAGAGTTCTACTAATATAATTCAGACTGAGGCAAAAAATATAGCCTTTCTGAGTTGAAATCCGAGGTTTAAATCCTGATATCTGAAAATTCCCAATCAACCCAGATTACATTGAATAAAAAATAAGTCTAACAAACAATTTATGATTTTTCAGTCCCGAAACTTGCTATTATCCATACACTGTATACAAAGCTAAATACACGGTGATTGGTGTATCGCACTCCTTGACTGAGTGGGTCGGAAAAAAAATAGGTAGACTCACTTGTCATAAATCGATTTATAAATCCACAAAGGCACTGTGACAACTAAAGCAGTCCCTTTACAGACCATTTTTCTTTAGAAATAAATAGGCTAAAACAATACTGAATGACAGGCAGTCCAAGGTATGCGAAACCATAAGCGAGCGCGTACTCACGATGCTAGATTAACACACTATTTTACCTGCGCATTGAAGACGCACAGTAAAAAGACCAGTTTTCAACATTAATGCAGGAAATACAAAGCTAACAATTCAAAATTGTATAAAATGTAAGAAAACAAAAAACAGGCGACAGTCAGAGCATGCATGAACTTCGATTTACAATACCATTATTAAGTTCTTGCATTTTGGGGCTAATGAAGTCATAGAGACTAGAGTGGGCGAGTTTCATCACAGTTAGTATAATCAATGGCACCGTGATAATTCTGACTTTCACTTGAAACTGGACCAGAACAGTCTAGGTCGGACGAGTCGTCATCATCAATTCAAAGGCGACGTAACCAAATATACACCGTGAATTCATCTTAGATCGCACCGAGTTGAACAATCATGTCTGTCATTGTAGAATGTAGACCTTTACGCTGTTTGACCGACTATTGAAGTATAACCCACATAGGTGATATTTCATTGACCTACATGGAAATGCTTGTAAATACTTTTTGCAAGTAGTAGTAGCTCAGACCACTCTAGTATTTTAGTGGTCTGAGGTAGTAGTAAGAGTTTTTGCTAACGTTTACATGCTAGCGTAGTTGTACATGTACGTATACATGTCAGTTCGTATGTACATGTACATTAAATGTAGCTCTCATCATATCATACACTGTACATGTGTGTAACCCTTTTCTTTTGCACCCTCCCCCTCCGCCTTCATGTGGTCAAACACAGACAACTAACTAACTAAATAGTGTTACTGTTAGTTTTCTGTGGGTCAAACAATTAGTGTACACGCCTTGAATCACATGCAGGCGAGATAGATTTGAATATTCATTTGTTTACTGCCCGGTTATGGGGGTGAACTCATGAATATATTCTGAACTAAATGCAAATATATTCAAATCACTTCCGACTCGCAATCTGAACTATTTTTCAGATCGAGTATAATCCGATTAGACAGGCGCTAATGGGAAAGTACAGAAACGTCCACCTCATCAGCATAAAAGTACAGAATTGAACTCAATCTGAACTATAGTACGGAAAGTGTCGTAAACTGTACTATTTTTTCTACTAGTGTCACAAGGACATAGCTATTTTAAACTCTGTAAAAGTAAGGGAAATTGAATGATGATACTTGATAAAACAGACTTTGTCTAACAAGAAGATTTCTTTAACTGATAATGTTTAACGTACTGGATGATGCCACTATGTAGTATGTTTGTTTTAGTTGGAAAATATAGGCAGAGGATATTTTCAGATACTGTGCCTCGAAAGCATTCATTTTCTTTTACTAGATGATTTTTGTATCCATTAAGTTTCATATTTTAAAAAGGAGACACTTTATAGATTACATCTAGTGTGTAGATAATATCAGATATATTATTGCCAACTGACTGGTTTTAATAACTTATAGATTTATAGATTCATCATAACGGATAATGACGTAAGATAGCACATGACATGTCATCACAGCCTATTACGTTGGACAAATTTAAATTATAACGTGAACATCTGATTAGAAGTTTAATGCATTCGGAAAACACGATTACCTGCACGCCAACTTTCTGTACTTTGTGTTGTCTCGATATATTGTCTGTTTCTTTTGCCATTTCCATGTTCTTATTCTTTATGAGGAGGGATATAGGTAGGTGTATGTATGGATGAATGGATGAATGGGTGTCTGTGTGTGTGTGTGTGTTACCATGAATAGCAATTTGATAAAATTTATTATGCTATACTGTAGCACTTAACCCTGACTTTAGCCTAAATGACCGTATATACTATACTATTCAATCCTGATACCAGGGTTGTCTGGTCAATATAATCTTACTACTTGGTGAACGAATTTGACGTATTCAGTTGCATATATTTGCCACAGTGAATCACAACAGTTGTACTCTTAGATAAGATGTTTCAAGTTTACTCATTCACATTTCTTTTCAAATTGATATCACATACTAGGTCATATATTTTAATTATTTATTTATTGATTGATTGATTGATTGATTGATTGATTGGAATGTTTAATTTTTTTAAATCAGTAATTAACACTACGTTGTATTCATATTCAAGAGAAGTTTCGTAAGTATATTAGTTTCTTATTGACAATAATTGTTTTCTTAGAGAGGTTCTTAAATTATATATACCAACGTAATAATGAAGGAAACTAAATGTCCATACAATTGAGTCCCTCTCATATGAAAACATTGTTTTATTCCGTTCTTCGTAAATGAATTGACAAATGTTCCGTTAAAACGGGGATTAAATGATGAAGGTCATGAGAAATGTAAATTTATAGACTGGAGCTACCCAATATCATGTCCGTTGATATTGAGATTACAGGAGATTTCGTCCTTATCTTGTAAATGTATTATACGACGGTTAAGATCAGTGAGACTGGTCACAAGGTTTCATTTTGAAATTGATTCGGAGACACATAATATACACACATCCCTTACACAGTGTCTATTATGTATGTTGTTACACTGCTATTTTGTTGTCATTAACAAAATACAGCAAGAAATTGTATAAGCGATGTTATCTTTAGTATGTCTATATCTCAACATGAAACCTTGTGCCAGCCTCACTGATTTTAACACACCGTTTAATTAAAAGCATTTGCAAGCTAAGACGAACTTTCTTACAAATATCAATAATTCTTTATTCTGACAAGCTACTTCTACAACAATGCTACATGGTCGATGCATGGGTTACTAGCCGACTTTCTGATGACTTTTTGCGAAACCAAGCTAAAAAATATGACGTAGCTATACAATATGTCATCGACGTATTACTATCTTTAATTTAATACGTATACATGTCAGACGTACATCGCAGTTTGTGCCATCTACATCTCCATCGACATCTAAGCTTCTTGAAGTGATCCACTGATGCGTGAAATGATACGTTACGATAAATTAATATTATTGGTTTGATAACCTTTTGAAATTGCTTCAAAATATCACGATTACCAATGTCAAAGATCAATGTTCGTGTCATATATGCAACAATGAAATATACACCATGGTTACAAAACAGCATTACCCTTATAACGTCCTGGGTATGGGAGATACACAAGACTAAAAGGAGAGTACAACATCTCTGTTAGAGGAAATTTACAGCTAAAATGATGTTTGTTTGATGTTTCATTCACATAACATGACACCTTTTTAATAAACGCTCAGACAACTTCTAATGCAAATGAACCAAATTGAACTATAGGTTCTGTGTACAGTAGGGATGCAGACACGGTCAAGTTGATATGTTTATTATCAGTTATGAAATAAGTAATGGAAGCTTTTAAAATCATCAAGTCCATGTGTAATGTTTTCAATAGAATCCGTTTTTACTGCACTGTCCAAGAATAGCTATGTTTATCACTGTTCCATGTGATTAAGCATAGGATCTTGCTGTGTGTATTGTGACTCTGTTAACGTTATTGTTAGCCTATAGTTGAAATTTGTCTACCTTTTGTGTCAAACACGTAATAATGTCCCATGAGTGTAACACAAAACTAACATCATTTAGCTGTAAGAGTCAGAATAGTCCATTTTGAGAAGTAGAAAGAATATATTACGTGTGTTTAGCTACGTCGTTATAGTCCACCTTTTTACGAAATAGTTTTCACAACATTGACCAGTGCAGTAGACCCATTTCGTGCTCTTTAAACGATAGTAATCACGAATCGACGAAATGCTGCCCTATTGGTGCTCTCCTTAAACTCCATGGGAGACGAAACATGACTAGACTCTAACAAAAAGAAAATATGCCTTCAATGGCCGGATCACAAAAACGACATCAACGATGGTAAGATGACAACGCAATAAGCTTGCATTTTGGTAAATGTTATCGATTATCAAGGAAATCCAGTCAGAAAAGTTGATGGTATCATTCTCACTGGCATTCAAGACATCAGCAATTATATTAAAAGTTCAATTGAACACGCTATAAACACACCCTTCACATTTTTAAAAGACCACCTTTCTCCGCGTTTCAGTCAACGTGGTTCCTTGGTTTAATAAAGCATCAACATTCAGGTACCTTTGAAATGTACAGTGTCAGTGTGATTGTTGATGTTGAATATTTTATGTCATCATCGCGACAGGACATTCTTACGGGAATAGGGTCTCCGAATTGTAATCAATATTACCATATGAGACTCTGAAGAATTCACAGATTGTTTTATAACTATTGATTTGAATAATTCAAAGAGCATTAAAATTTCATTCTGAATATGTCCAACCGTAGAACAGAGCAATTATTCAAAAATGCACGTTTCACGGAGCGATCAGAGAATACGGGATCAAGGTTTAAATAGTGTGTGTATTTTGTCTAAAGATAATATCACTACGTTTTCTTTCAAAGCAAATGGTTTACAGATTATACAAAAGAAACGAAACGTAGTGTGAGCAAATCAAAACTCATCGACTTAATATGGGGACTGAATTGTAAGTGTTCGTTACAACATCATTTTCACTAAAACTGCGTATAACAAGAAAGGTGATTACTGGTTACAATATCGTACACAAGAATACCAAACATGTAATACGAATTTAAAAAGCTGGTGTGTCATAGCAAAGAAACAACACGTCATAGTATTTACAGTACGAGTCTTCAAAGCTCTGAATAAAAGTTTATATACATTACCTATAGAACGTCATCAGATGACCTGCATGCTGAATTCCCCAAGACTCGTTGGAGTTGGTGAGGATCAGAGTTGTCCGGGTAACATAGACTGAAAGAGATTGTGGTAATTACGATGCCATTCCTGCAAGGGATCCCACAGTTCCTTGCAGGAGATCCCCAAAATGACCGAATGCATATTACTGCAGTAGGGATTCTTTTAAATACGTTGGGAAGTGGCTATTTTATAATACTCGTAAGTTGATAGTGGTAATCAATACAAGATTGTTAAATCGAAGATAACTCAGACTGGATTTTTCATTTCGAAAACCAAATTCAGCTTACTGCATCCTGCAATGTCCTGCTTGAAGACAAAGTTAGGAAATATAAATATTTTGTCTAATCCCAAATGTCAAATGTCCTAGTAGCACCTGTCACTTGGACATTTATTGGTTTCAATTCATAAACACGTCTCTACTATAATGATAACATATATTCGTAAAACTACATTTTCTCTTGTGACTTGTTTTCCTTATGTATGAATTCCTCGTTACTGTTAGGGATACTGCACTTCCGTCCATCAGCCACTCAATGTCTACAGACGTATATACTTGGTCGAGTCTATGGGATATTTTCAATCTTCATTTGAATAAATATTTGAAACACAAATGTGTTCTTTCTGTGATATAGTCATCTTCGTGAGTGAGTGATTGCGAAAAGTGGTGAGGTCGTGTATAGCCCACGTAGACTTTTGTCAGGGGTGACCCTGTCAGGTGCAATACATTATGGATGAAATGAGATCATCACACTCACGTCCTCATATTTATTTATTTATTTATTCATACATACATACATAGAGTAGACCTACGTAAGTAGCCACCGGGCAGTAGTACACATGGGGCATTAATAGTGTTCTATGTTGTGTTAGAGAAATGCCTCCGGACTTCCAAAGACATACTATAGTTCAATTTGCCCTCGTTCACACTGGCCGTGTCATTCTTTTAATCATAATTATACACTGCTTCCAGCTTCTGAACATGCTCGCAGCAGTGCAGTTTAAATATATACAAGAAAAGGGCGAGTTCAAATGTTAGTGACTTGCCGCTACCGGTTGGAGCACACAATGTAATGAGGACATTGTATCCACCTTCTTCGTAATAGTCAAAGACTCTTTGTTGATATTCCTGCAATGTTAGATTGCTAATGGCCAATGTACTCTAGGGCACATTCGAAGTGCAAGATTGTAGCAATGTTTTCTAAACTTGAGACATTGTAATGGTATGGCTGGCTCCAATACTAACGTTGTTTTCTGCCATACGAAGTTATGGGTCTCGGTATTATTAGCCTCTGCTCTCGATCGTCTAATTGGCTACAGTAGTATTTTGAAACTGTCTAATTGTAACTGTGAAAATCCCTCAAAACATGACCAAAATTTCCTTCGCATAATTTGTACTGATTATAACATTTGAAGATTATAAGACAAAGAAAATCGCCAAGAAACTGGTGTCAGTCTACCAAACGTATTGAGTTTATTAAAGGTCAGTGAGTGACATCGCATTGTGTCTATTCCTCATATGTGAGCTTTGTAATTATTTTTTCAAATTTTTTTTTGGTGAAATCTGAAGATTTGTAAAAGACCCTTCGAATTAAATAACCATTGAAAGCAATAGTGTGTATTACCGTAATACATAGCTCCTCTAACCTTAAATGAAAAACACCCACCTACATATGTATATTTAGAGTAAGCTAGGGGTAAAGTTACTGTAATAATAAGGAATTACTAGTTGCTACTTTATAAGTTTCACGCCATCTGGCGATCATCAGACAGAATTATATACAAATTCCACTACCAAAGTGGTAAGTAACACTAACCTATGTGGACACAATCAGTGTGAATACAAATAACAACAGTTTTGTGTTTGAATCTCCTGTGTATCATCCGATGGTTATGTTACTTTGTGTCGACAGTGAGATAAACTATCATTACATATGGTTGTGCACTATCACTGTCTGTACTTTCTTTTACGTAATTTGTGAGACGTAAAAATACATCGTGCTGCCTAATTGAAACTCTATAGTCACTCTGGCTTGGTAGCAGCTATATAAATACAACTCTGCATCATTATATTGACATATATAACAGAACGTGAGCCTTCAAAGCACACTGTAACGAGACAGTGCAACTTGAAAGTTGAAATTCATAATTAGAACATACACCTTTGTAAATGGATACTCAATGGCATAACTAATAAGACATCCCTTAGAAAGCTAGCTTCAATTTTTAACACATTGTTAAGGTGGCAAGTACACATTATCAAAGGCACAGCTTGCCTACAAAAAAGAAAGGATTTTCAAAACAATAGAACTCTCCTTATCATTCATATATTGCATACAAAGTCTGCATTGTGTGCGGAATATGCACAAACGTAAGTACATTTCATTCCTTTTTTTAAATATTCAAATTCCGAATTGTCAAAGCTAAATTTGGCAGTAATTATTTCATTCGTCCTTTTCTATATTCAAAACAAATACAGTTTTTTTCAAGTAGGATTTATGAATCATTTGCAATTGCCATTTATTCTAAATGGTTTTATGTTTAGAAGGACTTCGTTGGGTTTATAATTATTGTCAGCATGGTAGTCGGATTTCTGCGATAATGTTAAGAGCATGTTGATTCTATCATTCATTCATTGTTCGTTTCACTTTGAAAGGTTAGTTCAATATTCAGACACTGCTGTTGTCGTTCGTTCACTGGTGCGGTATGCGCTGAATCGTTTCATTCGAAATGAACTTCCGTTGAAGTCGTATTTCTCCGCTTTAATGCAAGGACAAAGCGGGCACACGAATGCGGAACGGAATGCGCGTCTTCTTATTTTGCTTCCAACGTTGTATAGTATAGGACTTATTGCCAGGTGAGCAAGTAGAAGGAGGGTCTGTGCTGTACGCATACATGCCAGCGTCTCTTCCCCAACTGATGCGTGTTTAGATATTGCATTGTACGCCCCGATTGTTTGGTTTGCGGCCAGAGGAGTGAAACATATAAAGAACAGCAGGGTAATGGCGATACACAAAATAAGTACGTTCCGTTCTTCTCTCGTTTTCCGACTTTTCCTTTTGTCGTCGTTTCCATGTTGACCGATTGGTCGCTTCATCATAAAGACAGTGGCAACCACCATTGCGTAGCATGCGACTACAATGATGATCGGAAAAACAGTGAAGGATGCGAATATAATAAGCCAAGCAATTTGGGTGGACTGATCGGTCTGGTAGTAAAATGTACACAGAGAGAATGTACCCATGGCTACGCCAACAATCCACGTTGAGATCATAAGCGTAATAACTCGCCTTCGACTCCGTAGATTTAATGCATTGGCTTTCAGTGGATGACACACGGCGATATATCTTTCAATACTTATAAGTGTGATTGTCAACAATGCTGTAACTAGAAACAGTGGCGTAACGAAGATCCAAACCTTTGGAAATACCATATAGATTGTCATTGATACGCTCTGTGGTAGATAACCATCCATCATAAGGCGAAGTATTGCCAAATTAGTCATTTCTGCAAAGACTACCATGGTGTCAGCGGCCGCAAGGTTAATGAAGTGGTAATTTGGGATCGTATTCATTGCTCGTACTCTTGCCACGACGAACACAAACGAAACATTCCCAACAAGAGCGATTGTACTGAGAATGGTTCTGCAGTAGAAAAGAACGTTATAGTCTATCGAACAGTACTCGTTGTAAGAGTAGTAGTAGTAGTAGTTATTCGAATCGTTTGATGCATTGGTACCAACTTGAAAGTCCCCATTATCAAAGGTGTACTGGTATCCATCCCCCGTTTGATCCGCAAAACTGATTTCGAGAGACATTGTGTTCCTGTAAGTGAACAATGGAGATAAAATTATAAAAGAATTATAGAAATCCACGTTACACGTCACATATATTCCTTGGTGAGGAAGAGAAGCAAGTATACATACACAGAGAGTCACGTTGAATGGAGTACGAACTGACACGAAACAAAATATTACGGTGTCAATAGTAGACTCGAAAACGCCAAGTGAACTGATCAAACACTATATACTGACTGCTGGTAGAGCGGTCCCTCGTTCGTCATAATATAATATATTAAGTAACACTACGAAACGCTAGTAAGTTTGCACATTCATTATGCATCATTCGGTTGAGCGATTGCTTGGGCGGAAGCGCCCCCTACAATACTATTTAGAACAACTTGCATGACTACTCTTCCATACAGAAGAGTCCACTTAAAAGCTTTGCAGTTTGGTAATGTGGTGAATTACTTCCAAGGTGTGCTAGAAATGGACAAATAAACTGCTTGAATAATCCACTTGCTAGGCATGGTACCGGGTGAATTTTCTTTTGAGATTTAGAATGCTTTCTAGACTCTTTAAAATTTATAGGCAACAAGGACGTAGGCAAAACTTGTTAATAGTACTGTATGTGAAAGCAGCTGGGTACATTTAAAAGCATTCGTGTCATCCTTTTTTCAACAGAACAAAGTGTGACTGTGTAGAATATAGACACCATTCATATTGTACAAACACATTGTACACAACTGGAAATCAAGCATATTAGCTAACTTGATAAATAATTTAAGAGTCAAGCACATTTTAATTGGCCTCGCGAAACTTATCAGAAATGCGTTGGCGTTGTATCAGTGGATAGTATATACTTTTGTGTTAGCGATTGTGCGCCTCGCGTTCAGTACGAAGATTCTGAACTGAAGGTGTCTTCGAGGGATTAACAGTCGATGGCAATTTATAATTGATCTGCTCGCTCACGCGTTGCTGCGGGCTTTCAAGGGACTGTCTTGCTGACTTCCCTGTCGATAACATTGATTTACAAAGCAACACATCCAACAATGGGCAATTTAATGTTTTTTTTTCCGAATTCATAGCTATCGCTACACTACTCGAATAAACATTACAGTGGTCTAGCCTCGGGAATTACATTTAAGCAATTTGAGATATTTCAAATATTACAAATGTAGTAAATATTGAACAGCCGTTTGGAATGATCATACATAAGAAAATAGTACATGTGTTTATTAATGTAAAACTACACAAATTTATAGATCATTCACGAACTATGTGTAACAATTGATGAAACAAGCATTCTGAAAAAAAACCCCGAATTATAGCGATTTGTTGAATTTCGAAAAAACTGTATAACAAAGGTTACCTTAAACTCAATCACGTGAGAAACAAATCTTTTGAATAAATAAATACAGATCCCGATAAACCTTTTCACTCTATACTGACTGATCACAGTTGCAACTTGC
Source organism: Glandiceps talaboti (assembly GCF_964340395.1). Classification (NCBI taxonomy): domain Eukaryota; kingdom Metazoa; phylum Hemichordata; class Enteropneusta; family Spengelidae; genus Glandiceps; species Glandiceps talaboti. The sequence continues at coordinate 19,886,435 of NC_135549.1, forward strand.
CACTTTGTCCGTTTCAGGTGTGTACGCATCCATTATATACATTAATGACATTAATTCCCTTTTTCAAGTGATGACTGAATGTGATTTTTAAAGTGCTGTACTTGATATGATGAAAAACATACTCCAACATTGTTTAGGAATATATATATATATATATATATATATATATATATATATATATATATATATATATATATATATATATATATATATATATATATATATATATATTAGAGTTAGAAAATATGATGAACACCGTAGTTGCTTTGTTAGGTTCTTTTCTTCAAATTCATTGTTAGATCGTGTACCCATAATACACCCTTTTAAACTTGATACTAAATTATTCGCTTTGACCAAGAATCCATTTGCATAAGAAACATTTTATGCAATTGATCGTTGACAAAAACACAATAATGTACATGTACGTCAATTATAGTTCTATTACTGTTGCTGTGTGTGAATGGTTGTACGTTTCATAAGCTACAGAAATTACGGAGGAAAATACTACAGAGCTGCAACTTTCACACCATGTTACAAAATACTAGTAAATGTATTCCGTTCGATTGTAGCTATGCCCTCATAGGGGTAGAATCTTTTGATCTCAAGACAATTAATTCTTTGTTTGAATATACTCTCTTTGAAGGTGCCGACTTAATTAAGCTTGGGAGACCGTAAATGTGATATATCGCGTCGGCTTATACGGAAAATTGACACGTATATATATTTACTGGTTTATTACTTGACATGTAATTAAATGTCTGCATTGTATGGTAAATACTATTTAAAAATTACTAATGATTTCTGTGCATTTAGACATTACTCATACACCAATTATGTATTAACGAAAACTATTTGTGCTATTTTTAAATTAATATAAATTATTCGACCGCCTGAAGAAAAATTCTAGAATAGCTACAGGGAGACCGAGATGCCGTGTATGTACGTTACGTACAGTGATATCTATATTTGCACTAAGCGGTTAGTCGTGGAAGGACACATTTACGGCCAGCAATGTAAATGGGCTATGGCCAAATAGTGGTATGTTGAATGAGAACATGACTGACATTTTGTAGTAATTATTACTACCCACTTTTTTGTCATAAAAACCTGCACTAACTGCAACTGGCTGGAGTATTTTTTTTCTTTCTATCAGACAACCACCAATATATTCATGGAAAAAAATGTTCGACTAGTAAAAATCAATATTGTATATGTCAATTTGTTTTCTTACACCAAGTGTAGTGATTAAGTAGAAGTCGTGATTGATTTGGGGCCTATGTTTGGATACAAACCCGAATATCTCCATTGATTGGTTATATTGCACTATACTATATGTACCGCTACTAACACAAATCTGTTTACCCACCGGTGATTCAATATTGTGCGGGGTATACGACATCACAATTAATTCAGTATATATAACAACACAGTTTAAAATCGTTCCAAAATATCGTTTGCCTTTATATGTCTTGCATATATAGATAGAAAAATGACAATGTCTCTATATTATACAAAAAAATTAATGATGAAAATATCCACTCCCCATTTTGGTATGATAATGCCAGTGTAAATGAAGGCACTACTTTAGTATAAAGGTATCCCTTCATTAATGTCACTGGATTCTATTTCCGCACATCTCAATGACTGTCAAATTACTTTGCATGTGCTATGTTGTACAACGGTCGATTATGAGTTCAAATGACAGGAAGTGGTTTCAGTAATAACTTAGACTGTTCTTGTGATCTTGCCGAATATAACTTATTGAAAAATAGTGACGAGAAGGGGAAAACACTCTCAATATTTAATAAGGTTGCTCAGGCATGAAAATGATACATCGCCCTGTCAGTATTCATACATATTCAACTTCATACATATTCAACTTCATACGTATGTAGTATTCTTACAACATTCTACAGCCTAAGTATGCATTTTATACTTTACAATAACATCAAATACTATCATATTACTTTTAAGAATATCCGCCTAAGATTGAAGCATTAATTATTATTTTGTTTGTTACGTAATGCTGTTCGATACATAACAGGTTCGTACCGGTTCACTGTGTTACTATTTCATGTCCTTGGGATTAACATGAGTAAACCACAAGGAAAGACAAATTTATAACTGGCAGCTTTCCAAGCTTTGAGAATTGCATCTCATTAATTTGGCCCGTTTTTAATTTGTTAGACCCGACGACACTGATTAGAAAATATTAATCTACGGAGAAAACTTGTAGACAGATTGGACTGTGTACAATGGCAACAACTTGGCTGCCAAAGCAGTATCATGATCTATTTTCTACACCATGAGACTCGATAAAAGTATAACATGTAATAGGAAATGAATGTGTGTACTAATTAATCTTGTGAGACTAAACCACTATCATGTAAAACGTCTTGGCATGCTGGTGAGATATTGTTACAAGTGTCAGCTTCTCCCTTGACAGTTACGTTGTCAAACAATCGCTTTTCTGAATACACGGCACTGTCAATCCGAATTCTACAACCTAGATACGTTCTGTGAACAGGATCCTAATTTCCCTAAAGGTAAATGTCTCACGAACCAGAATTAAGACTAATAATGACCATCATTAACATGTCAGAGATTGTTCCTCCACATCGCTTTACACCCTCATTTGATCATGAACAATTAAAGAATTGGATATCCTCCACAAGAGTATCAAAAGAAAACAAAACAATCAGCATGTATACATTTGTATAGGTTAGATGTCGATAGGAGCGATTTCCAAGAATACGTGTGGGCGGAGCGAAGGGGAGCCAAACCCAAGATAATCCATGAAGATATTTGTTATAGCCCAGCAACTGGCTTGGATGTCAACCATGGGTTGGTTTGATTATTGACAGCCGTCGAATATGTCACGCGGAATCCAATACAATAGTTCAATATGCAGTGTTAGCGCGCCTGACTCACAAAGATGGAGGAGGAGGAGGAAGTGGTACATCCATTGCTCAACTGCTCTCAGTAAGATATTTTCTTCATGTGTAGTAATTGAACAGTGACGAGTTATATTGGTCGACACCTCGTGGTCAGCATGCAGATGTTGACATCTAATTCAAGTCTAAAGCTGTAAAAAGATAATTACACACTAAATGTTCTGTGTCTGTAATAAAAACGTGTCTCGGATAACGACGAATCAAATCAAATCCTTGAATGAAAAGTCAATAGTACACAATAATCGTACTGACAGGTTTACATGAATATAGCTGTTTCCCGCTAACCTAGAAAATCTTAGATAAACCATTCCGTCAGGTTACTCAGTAAAGCTTGCATTCTAACCCTTATTGTATTGGAGATAAACAACTTAGGACTGCCCTGTTCAGTGAAATTGCCTGATCATAACCTATATAACTCACGATTTACAATCCACGTAAACTACATTTGCGTTTCATGATTATGTGTCTAAGGCTTTCATCGCTACGGATGTATACGCTTGAAAGAAACGATCTTATGTGTGTGCATTTTATCCTGGGACCTACAATTCAATTTTGTCAGTGATAGTGTGTATGTGGTGCTGGGGGAGATTGAATGGGATTTAGCACTCCTGCCAACAACTTTTTTAGCGTTCAAAAATGAAGGATATACCGGCTGTCGTTTTTCATCGAAAGTGCTGCCTAGTTATTTAATTTACTCAGTTATCCAATAGTTGTCGTGATTGCGTATGTTTGTATGGTTCTAAGTATATTGGTAGAAATTGACCTGACACGGTTTTTTTTTATCCAACTCTAGATCTATTAACTCGGTTTGATCTGGTACTTTTTATTGTGTTTGGGGGGTCATGAAAGCTGATAGAATACCAAGAATTTTAAACTACGATATCGCAATGCAGTTTATAGACGAGACTTAAATATCTATTACCCGTACCCCTAGTGTAATATCCACATAATATACGGCTTTTATGAACGATACTTTATTTCTGTAATGTAGCCTGTATGTATGTAAATGTACGTAACTTGCAGGTCTAGCTATGCATACAGATATGTACATAGGCCACTATTATCTGAAACATCACTTGACATTGGAATTTTAAAAAACCTCATTATTCTTGCTTCACGAGACCAAATACTGAACGATTATGTATCAGTATATCTCTCCTGATCCCTAACATTTCAGGCAATATTAAATATCTCCTCTGAGACCTACTTATTTAGTTGTTTTAGAATAACACAACCCTCAATCTAGAGTTTGCGACTGTAGAAAGAGAGGATTGTGAAGTGGGTTTCTAACATCCTCTGATGTATTTTTAATGGCAACACAGTTAGCTTGAATATGCTGTTACAAATGACTGAGGCGTTGATTTCAAAATGAAACTTTTGTAAAATTCTTGATTGAATGTTTTTTATTTTAAGGCTCGCACTGGTCTGCCTATTCAAAGCACCTTACATTCAGAAACAACAACAACAACAACAACAACAACAACAACAACATAGGCACCTACATAAATTCCTTTAAATACATATATACACACTATTTGTATTCCTGATGCTAATGTCGTGCTTTCAAAACGTCTATACACTCTTGATAAGACGAGTAATTTTCAACCATACGAACTGCAAGTATGTTGACTCGTTAGTTTAAGCAGTGATCAGGGAACGTGAGTTACAACATTCACCCGCAACTGCTACTCAGACATTTCAAACACTACACTACGACAGGTTACTGAAACAAAAACTTCAACTATGAGTGGTACTTATTTAAATTAATTAAACCAACATTTCAGATCGAGGATAGTTCTTGATGGATGAAGAGAAATACCTCCTGGCTAGACTATTATTTTATAAATTATAAACCCAGATAAAGCACGTAGAAGTACACATGAATACACGTACGGAAAGAGACATGGCGACTATATCTATGTCTAAAAATAAAGGACGTAGTTGAATAACGAGGAAAGATTATCTAACCAAACGATAGACTCGTCAGTGATAATTATCAACTTACAATGCGGGGATAAATGTAAATAACCTAAATTGCAGATTGCAAAAAGGGATTTTTGATACCTGTAGAATGATATAACATCACACTTACGAGTAAATATTTACACCGCTGTTAGGTAAATCATAATCAATAAAGCAAATAACCCAACCTCGTTGTCTGGTGATCAAATGTTGACAAGTCTGATGACCATTATATGATAAATGCGTTCGAAATATGACAGATCGAGCATTCGTGCAATGTTTTAGATATTAACTGATTATGTGGTGTTCAGTAGCATGTTTTGAATCATCAGTGTAATGCAAATAGATATGTATCAAATAAAAGGTTAGTTTACTGAAGGGCTTAAAACAAATCCACCCAATATGCACTACACGAATCAACATCGTCACATCTTATTCAAACTTTATCTATAGTAGCCTGAACACATTTGTCAATAACTCTTGATGTGCCAAGAATAACAAAATCACACGATCGATTGCGGTTTGCATTTTAATTTATTTGTGGAGTTATGATCTATTGCCAGGATATAACCCATAGTTACGTATTTTTACATTTAGAGATCCAACTCACAAATTTGTCAAGATTATAAGTTTAACAAGATTAATGTACAGCTGCAAGTAACCAAGGCTAACTAAGGACGGTTTGAGTCTGTCATATCCCATACTTCACCTAGTACAGGTATCGTCATTGTAGGTTCTACGAAGTTCAATGTAAAGACAACAGAAATGCATAACTTATAACAATTTGTCGATATATCGATCAAGTTTCAAGGTATCCAAAATGAGCACAAGAATTGAAAACAATAATTGTGGGCCTAAATGAGAAGAATTTGAGAGAAAGATGAGATATTCAACATTAACCTGAAGTGAATGAGGAATATTTGTGTACATAAAGAATTATCTAAACATAGTCCCATAGAACTACGAAGCTGCTATGTTTCATAGGCGTCATTGACAGGCTCGTCTTAAAACATCACGTTCTTCAAGTCTAAATATGCTTCGAACGACAGTTTAATTAACATACAAATGAACCATGCGGAAACATTTATGCCTAGCCCATTCAAATTGTAATAACAGGAAACTTCGTTTCTTTTTGATAATGCCGACAGGTCTAGCGCAATTGCATTACAAACATGTCAATGCTCCGAACAGTCTGGAACCCTAGTCTCCAACCTTGGAAAGGAAACTAAATTGAAGTGAGAGATGCGTTGCAAGTCACACAATTTATATATACATCTAGCCCTTACCAATTTATTGAGTATTTGACCCATACCTAAACGCTGATAACACGGCATGTCCCTTAATGCGTCTGCTTTCAGAGTATTATTTAGCCGAGTGTTCATTAGTATATATATTTCGATCAGATAACCAACAATATATTCAGTGAAAATTGTTAAAATACCAGTAACTGGGTACTGTAATGTCAATTACATGTCTAAATTTAGGTTGTTGATTTTAGGGTGTGGACCCAAAAATCAATTTGATTGGATTTATTGTACCATGTGTACAACTACACAGTTAGGGTCACTACATTCAGAAACTGCTTCCAACTGAGCCGCATTGCATTATGCATACATCCGAGCCTTTAAAACTGTTCTGAGTGATACATTGTCAATTATATACATGCCCAATGTAGCATGACTGTAATAATGCAAATTTAGAGGAGGTGTTGATTAAAAAATAATTCATGATTAAACTTTAAATAATTACAAAAATGTAAACATTATGATAAGGTACTCTGCAAGGTATTTAATTTAAAAGAAATAGTATTGAGGGCTGAAATGCGTATTGTTAATCTGGTTATAGTATCAAATTATTTTCATTTCACTAATTAAAATACTGGATCTAGGCTTTAATCAACTATATTAAAGATATAATTACACGAATGTACCTTAATCATGTATGCAGACTTGTGGTATAAATTAATTACACCGATGGTGTCTGCGTTAATAGTACAGTAAGTTACACTTGAAGAAGTACTGTGTATAGAAAGACAGTGTGACAATGTAATGATACACGCACATTCGCGAAAAGTGAGCTCACATGGAGTTGTTACATTATGGCTATTATAGTATAAAGCTAATACCATATTCAGTTAACTTGGCTTTGGATACATTACATAACACAGATAACATTGAGCGAGAAACTTGGCATTTGGAAATGATAAAAGTTAGTCTCATGACAACGTTATACCCGATATCTGTAATGTGTAAAACCAATCAACATAATATATCAGTCCTTTAACATGTGTATGTGTGTAAATGCATGATGTGGAGTCTCGTAAACTTTCAAAGTTATAGTTTATGCATAGAACATACAGAAAAGTGTAATTGAATTATTTCAATCTAGAAAATTAGGGAAAAAACGATAGGACTGTTTAAACGTTTTGCAGAAAGCAGAATAAACAGACAGCAAAGTATCTTCAAGGTATACATGTAAATAGTATATATCGTTGTAGTTCTCTAGCAGAAATGTAATGTGACGACCGAGTGCGTATTTACTCTAAGCATATATTTGGAACCTTCAACGTTCCATGCCTAACCTTCTAAGGGTAAAATGATTAGGGGTGCTAGAGAATACAGGCTGTTGAATTCTATGAAATTTATTTTTCCTTAGGGTCTGTCTCGATATGATACTAAAATCATATGTCCAAGACGCGTTTTTAACGTATGTTCGTTCTTTGTGAATGTAAACCATACTCTAATAACGTTCACATGCAGTGCAGAGAAGTGAAGTAATGTGAAATTCCAGGTTTCTTTATAACCGCATTTAACTATTTACAATGCATACAATATCGTCAATTCATCTTATATATTGGCAAAACACAAATACCTTACTTCTATGTAACGAACGGAGACATGATTTAAATGACATTGTTGACAACAAATAAACACAACAAATACTGCAGAAAAATGTTGAATCACGATAACTGAACGTTAGGATCAAAGGTCAATCTCTCAAAGAGAGCTTATTGAGCCTGGCAATTGGCACTATAGATACTTGAATGTATTCTCCATGTATTAAAGTTGTTGAGTTATGTTGTAAATAATAAATGTTCACTACAAATATAATTGCCATTGAGTAAAAAGTGATAAGAGTACCAACAATAATGCGTGTGTATGTTTATGGATCTGCATTATCCATAAACATGAATCTAAAAGACATTAGTCACACATAATTGCTACAAAGTGACTACAATAACTTACTTTTGATGGTCTAACCTGTAGGTCAAGTTAAAAGGTCACGAGAGAGATTGCATGTGGGTATATGGGGTTAGACACTTGAATAGAGTTTATTAATTATGTATTGAAGTTTGTGAGTTTTACTACAAATATGGCTGTCATTCAGTAAACATTACATGAGCACCAAAAACAATTCTTATGTATACTTCTTTTCGTCAATGCTACTTGTCAACTTGATTTAAAAGAAATTGGCAATATGTAACTACATCAATGTGTCTGTGATAGACAGGAATTGGCTTGATTTTGATAGGGTCAGGTCACAAAAGATAGTTTGTATCTGATAATATGGGGTGATATTTGAAAGAAATGGGATATTGCATATCTGAGAAATGACGTAGTACGGACCGACGCACGTAGCCAATAACACTAGCTCCCTCCTTTGGGGGATAATAATACATTCAGAGGGAAAGCACATCATTATGAATTATGTCCCAATCATTACCTTTTATACGATCCTGATGTACTAATCACAACCATTTACCGCAAATTAAGTATTTTAATTAAAAATTAATTAACTATACTTCATACATTTAAGTGTAGCCAAGGTATAAAGTAGTATTGGTAACCAAAAAGTTCTGGAATATCACTCGAAGTCCTGAATTTTTAATTCGCGAACATAGCATTGGCAAATTTGGAAGATTGCGAAGGAAATCTTTCTCACCCCGGGCCCACCCCACAACAACCCCGTTAGAATTTTTTCGAAACACATCTATTTTAACCTCTAGCACCGACAAATCCCAAACAAATAATCGAAAGAAAAAAAGAGAAAACAATCTCCCATGCTACTTAGTATTTACTGAAATGCTTTTAAAATGTGACAACAAATTTCAAAAATAGAAAATGTATGGAAAGCAGATTTAAATAAATTCTGTTTCGGTCAGTTTCTCCAGCCTGGGGGGTTGGATTCTTAAATCGGGCCGACAAAAAGTCACTGACCCCCACTGAAAGTCACTGACCACCCACTGTCTGTAAAACCAGAAACAGGCTGAACCCCCCCCCCCCCATCACTTAATTGTAAAATATGACGACCCCCCCCCCCCCATATATATAATATTCACATGACAGGTATTTTTTTACCGTGACCCAGTGTGGACTGCGTGACTGTCTTGCAAATACTTTATAAGATCCCGGGCTAGCACTATCATAATAATAATTTTTGACTACACAGGTTAAATAATATATATATTCAAAAAGGGGTTTAATAGCATCTTGACAGTAAGAGGTAGGGGGAAGAGCTGCTTGAGACTGGGATGTGTACACCTCATTTTGGGGGTCCTAGGGGATCTCCCCCTATAATTCATGGGTTTTTGTATTCTGCAAAGTCAATTTTGAGACTATTCAGACCCTTTCAGACAACAATTTCTAAGCTTTACAAGACAGCACCAACATGTAAAAAATATAGCATCTTGACAGTAAGAGGGGAAGAGCTTGAGACTGGGATATGTCCAGCTCACGTTGGTGGGGGGGGGGGTCCAAAGGGGTCTCCCTCTAGAAGCCATGGAGGATTTTGACTCTTGAAGCCTATATTTAGGCTATTCAGACCCTTCAAGCAATAACTTAATCCATGCTTTACAAGACAGCACCATCAAGTATCAGAAACTATTCTTTATAACTTACATAGGATTGAAATATGATCTTAAAAAGTTAAATGGCATCACCATATGTAGTAAAGGTCAGCACATCTAATCGTCGTATGAGTTTAAGGCAATTTCAGACTATCTTGGCAAACATGTCACATCTTTTAAAAGACAATATCATCTCAAATTAGAATAGGGTGAATATATTTAAGGAAAAGGAAAGTTTAATACCATTATGACAGTAAAAAGGTTAAGTTGTTGGTGTATCTGATTGTTGGTTGAATGCATGAGTGGCCTCTGGGGGTTAGGGAGTCCTTGGGGTTTTCCCCCTGGCAGATCTGCAGCTTTTTGCTTGTTTAGGTTATTCATAGCCTTTGAGGTAATATTCCCAAGCTTTGCCGTAGTTAAATAATTTATTAAGTGGATATAAAATAGCAATTTCCCCTTTTGTTTAATAATCCGTGAATTTAATACACGAAACATCATAATTTTAGATGATATCTCAAAATATACTTAATAATTTATGTTTGATATCATCATACCAACTCTACGCATCAGTGATAACAGATAGCCTTACTGCTCTTCCCTGTGAACCATCAGGAATGTTGTTTACTTACGCAAAACAAATGTCTGTATTCTTAACGTAAAGTAGACAAATTATGTAGATTGGCCGCCAGAGTTATTATATCATATATCTTTATGCCAATTGTAGATAGGACAACATTTGTGTGTACTCCTCGCTATATTCCAGGCATGACCTATGAAAATAAACAAAATAATAATTAAACATAATAACATACACACGAACAGACACAGGCAGACAAACAGACTATATATATATATATATATATATATATATATATATATATATATATATATATATATATATATATACACACAGAGTGCTCTAACCAGCAGAGCTAACGCCTCAACTGGTAGATTCCGCATGTGTCGTCTCATATAGTGTATACTGTGTACAAACTAAATCAAATTGAATATATATATATATATATATATATATATATATATATATATATATATATATATATATATATATATATATATATATATATACCAGAAATTAGGAGGACTTAAGCCATAATTCAGAGTTTCTCAGATATGCGTTTATCAGTTGGCTAGATCAGTTTGATAAGGTCAGTGCGTTTCACCTCGATTACATATTAACATGACAGTTACAGAATGACACCTTTTAAGTGTCTTTTTTTTATAGTTTGCTAGATGTTTTTTTGTTTTCATGTCACTCTGCTTTTCGGTATGAGCTTCTATTTCTATTTGTGTAGCTTGTTTCCATCAGCCTTGATAATAAACAATTTTTCAGCCAAGCATAGATTGCATCATTGTGTCTTATTAATGTAAGCTGTCGCCATGGAGATGATAGTCCAATTAACGCTGTATTTAGTTTCAAAAAAATATTTGGACAACTCTTTACTGACCTGGATGCGTTTGTTGACAAATGAGTGTTTGGGCACGTTGAATCTTAATTTAAATGAATTCTCTGTAAGTTACATATTTGACACATTATTGTCATTTATAGACAGTGACCAAGGAACGGGCATGAAACGCAGTGTGTACAATTCCCTACAATTACAGAGTTTGGTTGTGGATTTCACTGTCCGCTTGACTGAATCTTGTGTTGTGGGCTTTGATGATGTTAGCCATAGTATTCATGCAGCTATAACAAATTTTCACATTTCCTCTGTTGAAGATTTTATGCAATTTCGTATCTTGAAATATTTCTTTGTCTTCTCCGTGTGTGGGGTCTCTGTAAATATTATGTCTTTCTTGTTCCCGTTACTATTCAAGGCATCATTTTAGAATGGATCACACTTCTTTAAATTTGTTGCAGGAAATGCATGGTATTCGAGTACTTACTGGTGACGGGAGGTGACTGATTCTTATTAGAAGCACTTCAAAAAAGAAATCTAGTAAATATCCGTACTTATGTGTGATAAACAATCAATATTCTAATTACTATTAATCTTATTTACCCGTTTTGTCACATTTGCATATACCTAATAATTTTAGTGAATCATAAATTCTTATATCAAGTCATTTAATGTATCCTCCGATCCTGGGTCGGGTACTACATTTTTCATTGTATTGGTATCACTTATTTATTTCAGACACTCAAAATATATCCCATAAATTGAACTAAAAAACATATAAATATAAAAACAACCAATACCTATTTTACAAACATTTACCTTGCACTATGCATGACAAGTCAGATATATACATGATAGTAGTTGGTTTGTAAATACAACATGGCTCGCAACACACAATACATAAAGTTTTCTTATGATTATCTTGATGATGCCGAATGAGGAGATGAGTACAGGGGGTTTCCAATATCTAGAGCAACATACAAAACTTCAATATATATTATCCCCCAGCAAGAGCTTTCAACGATAAACCCATAAAAGAGATATACGCTTACAAAAGCAAAACAGGATACTCATGTGACGCCAAACATGATCGGCTTCTTTTGAAAAGTCACGAACGTTGCTGAACAAATTGACTTCGCATCATTTGCACAACATACTTGGGTTGACTTTCTGATAAATGTGACAGACAAGTATCCTTTCGTTCAACATTGCATAAGTATTTACAACATAAATTATTCATATGTCTTCTGAGTGAATAGATATTTGCGATATCACGAATACTAGTATGCTTCAATTTATGTCTGAACGACTATTCTTTTGAAGTTGTCTATATTTTAATGACCTACCGTCTAGATGTATCAGGCCCAACTACAAAGTGCATGTACAACAACAAATCATCAATGTGTTCAATTGTTGCTTTGGCTTCGCGTAAACTCATGGTAAAGGGGTTTCACTTTGATTTGAAGAGACATACGAGTTAACTGTGTACATACCAGAAAAGAGGAGCCATTTCATGACAGTTTTTAGGAGGACATCTCCTTTTAACTGTATGGTGTGTTACACTGTCAACAATTCATGCGTTTGTTGGTACAGATTTGTCACATGAAGGCGTTGCCCACTGCGAAATTTCAAAATGTGTCTAATCTTCCTTCCATTACTTTGCTTGACAAAAAGAGGAGTGTGTGACATTTCACGTCAACCGAATTATCCTTTAGATAAATTCCCTCTCTGATTACATTAAACCAATGACGTAGATATATCAGCAGTAATGGCTTGAAATTACTTTTAATTGATCAAATGCCCTCTAAAGACCATCTTTGATATATATATATTTCAGAAACGTGTAATGGAAATTGTACGCTTGACTTCCAAATTGTTTTGTCGGCAAATACAAAAGGGGTTTGTGCCCGTGAAATGTTTAACAGGCATACGATTTTCTAATTTGTTGAAATTCCTGTCGCTGGGGAACAAATTGATTGCGCAATTAATTTGATCGTTGAGTTGACATGGAACAGGTAATATAATAAGGGGAAAACTTTGACAGATAACATGATAGAAAATACCCTTTGAGGATAATAATTGACATATTACTGGTGAATTACGTTTGGCGTAAGATACAGTCATCAGATGCTGTGCTTAAACTCTGTACAATTCTGATTTTCTTGACAAACCAGATTCCCAACTTTAAGACTACACTGAATGATCTTGTTACTGAGCATGCCATACCACTGCTTCATGTACATATACAGAATATTTACTTTCAAACGCGAATGATGTAATAACAAACTTTCCCTTCCCTGTTTTGTTTATGGTAAAACGTGCCATCACATTGAAGTAGTTTATGCTACATTAAATAATCAACTTCGTTACAGTCTGACAGTCGGTGATGTTAACCTTGATAAGACGGGGGATATTCTTTTTAAAAAAGCTGTATACGTGAATTTGCAGTGCGCTATTTCGATATTCTATCTGCTCCTCTCAATCACAAGGGAAAACGAAAATTATTCTCCTCTACTATTGTTACCTGGAGTGGAAATTTAACATGATACGCCATGTCAATTAACGTCTTAAATGCACACGTTGTAAATTTTGTTCTTCCTACACCTAATTTCACTTAGGTTGATAGATTATGGAGCGTATTGAGACTCGTATGTGTAATGTATATCACATACCCCTGTTTTGTGCCGTAGTTATGGTATATTGCAATTTCGAGTTGCACAGTTATTGGAGGTACGTATGGTGAAGTACTGTACTTTAATTTGTAATCATGAACTACAGGGAGATAGGGGTGAATGGTCTCTCGAGATTTGTGTTCTAACGTTGCTACCACTTCGAGTGAATTCAACTGCCATTAGCACGCCACATAGAATATATCATGAGAATTAAACCATATAACGTACTTAATGTATAACGTACCATTAATTTAATTACGTGTTGTCGTGTAATCGAGTTTACATATGTTAAACGACAAAGGTCAGTTTTTAGGAGTGCAAAGGTAACAACGGTAAAAGTGAAAGGTTAGTTTTAACAGCTTCATATTACTATCCACTCATATCGAGTGACTAGATTATAAATATTAAGCTGAAAAAGCTTGCTTTGTGGCTGTTGATATTACACTTAGATAGGGCATATGATTAATGTATAATGTTATTTTGTGTGTTATTTTATTTTATTTTTATTTTTTTGAGAGGGGGTTTATTTATTTCTGCGTAAACTAAATCATCATTCGGTATTTATAATATTCTGCTCAGGTATATTTGACATAATATAATATCTAAACTTTACGATAACATGCTCAAATATTATCTCTTATTCATCTAACATTGCAGATAGTACTCAATTTGTGACTAATTGATAAAATCCTCACCGTTATATTACGAACATCCCATATTTACCTATAAAATTGAAATCTTATATAGTTATAGTTCCTTACAAATTGAAAGGTTTCAGTTAATACTTCATTGCATTGGACAGTGTACAAGTGATAAAATATATTTGCAGTAAGTCAATGTAAGTCAATCGTCAGTGAATATTTCAAAGTAGCCATAGCAAACTGTATTTTTCCTTACCTGAAGCGAGGTTAATTGATTTTTCCTCCTCTGCAAGGTGTGTTATGGGTCAGGGAATCTTAGTACATGGGAATGCAAGAGGGCAGGACTAAATAGATTCTAAAAAAACGCTCCAGAATATTCTAAATGGTTTAGATTCGACCTCATGACATTGTATGTAGATCCATAGCAACAATCTATTATTTCCCAGGGCTAGATATACATTCCCTGGTGACATGGAATGCAATGATTATTATATTAAGATGATTAACTCCGCTACCACTATTGACTAATAAGAGCTAAATGACTCTAGGAAAAATGTATATTCATCGACATGACATTTCATTATCTGTTGGAATGTTTGTTTCCATTAAAGATTTCTATTTTTATAATGCAACAAGTATCGTTGCACCATTATTATAAAAAAGCTCACAAAACAAGGTATGATGTAGTTGTTTTTTTACCATATCAGCTCATGTACACATAATACAGTCGTTCGTCTACTACAATGACAATCCGGACGTAAGGTTTTATTAAACAAATTTACACAAATATATGTTGCCATTTATTAATACATACATGTACCTTTTTCTGTTCATATTGTCAATATTTGACCTCTTCGTAGACTCATTATTTGTATAGCAATACCAGTCATTATTCTGAGTGTTGATTATATTTTAGTATCTATGGTTCTTGTCTCTGTCCGATGTTTTGTTAAAGACTTAGTATATAATATATGTCACTTTTACGAGATTAAAAAACTATAGTGTCAGTGTACATATATAGACATATTATCTGAGTAACGAAATATCACGGAGAATCTATGTTCATTGTTCAGTCATATTATTAATATTAATCCAGCGTGTTAGATGTTAACGTTGTAGTTTCTAATTAGTATAATTGTGCCAAAGTATCGTAGAGTACTGACTTATACAATGTTCATGTTAAATGTAAGAATTTCCTGACAAAAATATAGACGCTATATACAATATCACTTACACTTATTACACGGAGAAATATTCAAGTAATAGTATGTATGCGTATGGTCAACTAATTAAGTAAATTTTAAAATTTATAGTTATCGAGATTGACGTTAATCTCCAATTTCTCTAAAATATTTACGCATTTTGTGCAAGGAAGCCTATGGGTTGTCATTCGGAGTCATTGGTATGTATTTTCTGGTAACAAGGTTTTAATGAAATGATAATAGCTGATTTTCAATTTCTCAAGTGAATGCAGATGCCGGGGATATATAACATGATGTACTGGCTTATAGCTAGCAGTATTGTTAAAGTTAACATTAACCTACGCGTTTATATGAATATGATTGAAGTACTGGATAGCATCTTACCCAATATCAAAGTATACAGCCCTTCAGACACTCTTTAAAAAAGTGAACAATGAATCTGTCAACATTTATATACAATATTAAACAAGGGACTACTTCCTTATTTACGCCTTCTATACGTGAACATCACGATTATCATGTTGCCTTTGCAAATTGAAACGACTTGCTCCTTCCATATATGATAAAATAAATTAATTTAATACAAGTCACGTATTCTGCTCCGTGGATTATTCAGGGAAATGTTCTTAACTTTGTTTTCACCATTTCTATTGACGTAGGTTGAGGTATAATTAAACATGATATATGAGGTGCAATTATTCAGTGATATTGAAGTGCTAAGATGATTTGCGCTTCTAAAGGGACATGGTACTTTATGAGGTGATTATCCATTGTCATTCAAGTGTGTAGAATTTTACAAGTATCGGGATAATTAAAGATCGTCTGCGTCAGTGAATGATGATGATATTGACAAGTATCGGGATAATTAAAGATCGTCTGCGTCAGTGAATGATGATGATATTGACATAATATCTATCTTTCCAAGCTGTGCTGTTCAAATGGTACATGGCCTAAGTACAAGACTATCAATGGTTGTATTGTCGCACTTTACTCAACTGTCACAAGAACTGTACAGGGCAATGCATCTTTTTTCTGCAATGTATTTGCAGAAATACATTGTGATATAAATGTTTAGCAACAAAAGGAGGAATAATGTAAGAGACAGACTGACAAATAAGGTCTGCACAAAGTTTATATGAGCTCATATATCATTTCCATAAGTCTATCACTGTTTTGTTATGATTAGATTATATTATATATCATTTACATCAAACGTACCGAAAAGAACTTGCCAAAGTCAAACAATAATAAGAAGTCTGAAAATTAATTATATTTGAATAATGATATACTGCCTAATTTAAAAAAAAAAATTCTGTGACATTTGGTTTTGAGATAAAATGTGAAGATCATAATCGTATGTACCTAAAATGCTAGATTCATAATTTTAGCACCGTCTGTATGTACTTTTTCCGGGCCTAGCTTTATTGGCCTCTGTTCACAAAGATGTATCAAACCTAAAAGATCAAGTATTGTTTTCTCAAATGCTTCCCTTGTAACTGTAAATTAGGGAAATGTGTTTTAGATAACCGGAATTGTGAATTCAGTTTAATACTTTACATTAACATTAACATTCACTCTGTGTGGTTCTCTACACCACTTCGCCCACCTTAGCTTGGAAGGATATCTTCTTGTTTTAAATATGATGTAATTACTAAATACATTTTGGTGATGTAACACTAGTCGGGTATTCCAAAAACAAAGAAGCAGTGAAACTTTAACCACGCTATCAGAGTAAGAAGATACCAATAATGAGTATCGAAATTTGCAATTAGAATTGGATCTCAATGATTCTGCACCATGCATGGCACTTGTTAACAGGACAGTGCAAAACACACATTTCCTATAATTATACAAATCTATGTTTTCATTATCAAGTGAATTTTGGAAGTTTAACCCTGTTATCAATATAACTGTAATCATCAAGCTAAGCAGCCTCAGTTATGTCGCTACATTTATAAACATACACTTGTCTTAATAGCTTGGCGAAGAATTTAGTCAGTTTTTAAAATTGAAGTCCATGTTGCTGTTGAAAGAGTAGAAAGCATGTCTTATGTTTCCCGCAGTGACGTTGACATTTGTTTTTAATATCGTCTTAAACACAAGAACACTTCAAGCCTAAGGTTACATTAGAGCGTGTATATTCCGAGATGGTGGTATTTTTAATGTGACAGGATACACCCTACCAATTAGAAAAAAAAATTGATTATCAAAATTACAATATGCATTAGATGTAATGATACCTACACCATACTATATCCTAAAGGTTTGTAAAGTGATATGGATATGTTGTGTATTTCCACACCATATGGCTGTTCAGGGGGTACAGAGTATTTACTACCATTTTATAATAATATTAGTTCGATATACTGTGTTGAAGAGTAAAAACTGTTAATGTCCGTTTGCACTTGTAGTGTGATATGCTAACATATATATCGTGGCTTTCATTAGCACTCATCCAATCCATTATAACCTGTAAGACCTGACAGCGTTGTTGAAAAATCAAGATATTTAAGACAAGGAAGTAAACTATGTGTATTTTATTTGATGCCTAGCTTGAATACCACTTCTACTACCATCTTGTATTTTGGCAACACATCGTTGAAGCCGTCAGGTTCCTGAAATGGCCATTTGATAAAAGATAGTAAAACACATCTAAGTGATCATTTATCAGTACAATGACGTCATTAGAAGAGCATTTAAATATGATTAAAAGTGTATACGATCAGTAACAGAGATTATATCATTTATCAGCATATAACGGAGGTAAGGGAATAGATTATCCGACATAGAATTTCAAATATGTTATATATTGTGTCACTCACTACGTGTCTATTAGCAACATCATATTGTAAAAGGATTGCCAGACATAGCCATAATTGAGCTGTAGCTCTGAGTGCCAGAGTTTAGACAAATGTGTCGTAAGTAAAGGTATTAAGGTCTATTTGTCACGTTCGTAAGGGTGAGATTATCCAACACTTAGCCTTGTAAGTCCGTTATAATGCAAATGAAGAATAAACACAGTCTGTCAGTCTCTTGAAAAGGTGACAGAAACAGAATGTTTTAAACAGATTAGCTAGAAAGACTGTGTATCATACAAATTTTACATGTTCCTCGAGAACAAATTGAATTTAGATAGATAGATAAGAAACAGGCTTCCCACAGACCACTCATTACAAATACAAACAACACCATTCAACCCCAACTGATACACATACACATAATTGTCCTTGGAACAAAGAAGCTATTTAATGTCAGCACACTGCATGCTCAGATTTTGACACATACAAATTGAAACTAGCAAGAATTTGAGTCTGTTTGCATGGTGTGTACACATACAGGGCCTGTTTGTAGGCAGGAGTGTGGTTTTGTTTATATATTCGTGATGGCCGGTATTCGGGAAGCATGTTTCTTATCTATCTAAATTGTTCATGGGGAACTTAAAATGTGTATGGTACGCACGGTCTTTTGGCGATCCGTCAACACTTCCGTCTGAGGACGGCGTCTATCTTTTACCCAAAAGATAATCCACGTAGTGTTTCTCATACACCGTTTCACATACATTAACCATTGGTCGCTGCATATATCGCAAAAACGTGTCTCTTTCAATAAGAGTCCGCCAATAGACAAACCATGGACTGTCTCATATTCTCCGTTCAGTGTAAAGTTTGCATTGTCTAAATCTCATAACCTCTGTTTTGACCGACACCGACACTGGAATTCCCGGCGACCCGATGAGAAAGAAAAAAATGTTACTTTGTAACTCATAACTGTAGTCTGACCTTGTTTTGGAAGGTTGTTGACCTACATTGTTACACTCTTTGTCATAAAACCTTAGCATTTTGGTGTTTGAGACACACACAATCCTTGTTCGAGACAGGCGGAATCCTTGTCATACGAGCTTAGAATTTGACGTTTTATGCAACAATTTACTCTAAAACAGAACACTTCAAAAGATGGGTTAGTCGGAGGTGACTTCTTCAAAGCAACCTGTTTTACACACTATTCATGTTCATAACCTGGGCAACATAATTGACTATTTCATGAACTGGGCAAAGTTACCTACCCATTTCATGAATCGGGCAATGTTTGTTTATATATATATATATATATATATATATATATATATATATATATATATATATATATATATATATATATATATATATATATATATATATATATATATAGGAAGTCAGTGGTAAGATTTGTCCGTAGTACAGTGCTCGATACGTCTGCACGCAGAGCGGAGTATATGTTGAGGGTAGAAGAAAATCAAGTCGGGTGTTTCGTCTCTACAAGCCTGTTTCGTGAGTAAATCACTCGTCAGGAGATGTTGATGTATATATATCAGGAGATATATATATATATACATTGCCCAATTCATGAAATGGGTAGGTAACTTTGCCCAGTTCATGAAATAGTCAATTGTGTTGCCCAGGTTATGAAGTGGGTACATGGTAAGATATGCCCAGTACAAGAAATGGGCATCTTTTATAGGACACACACAATAAAAGAATAAGAATCAAACAACTGTATTATCATGTATTTACAAACTCATCACTTCACAATTCATATTTTATAATAATTCAGTGCAGCTTGTGTTTTAATAGAGTTCGATAATCAAGACCCCAGTTCAAAACTTTCCCCAAAAAATTTGACTATCTTATGAACTGGGCAAAGTTAGATGCACATTTCATGAATTGGGCAAATTTCACAGATTGGGTGTAACATATATATATATATATATATATATATATATATATATATATATATATATATATATATATATATATATATATATATATATATATATATATATATATATATATATATATATATATATATATATATATACAGTAAATTACTATTGGTAGTTAATAAACAGAACTGGAGCACTTGAATTAACAAAATATGTATATACTTTTTTGACAATCCCATAGCAGGGGGTCGTCAAAAACATGCAACTCATGTCTTGTTCCCATATTATCAAAACGGTATAGTGACCTTTCGTGTAAATCACTTTAATTACATTTGTGTTATGGAAACAATATTCCAAATTACCTGTTGGTTTCAAATTGCACCTAATAATACAAAATTGAGTTTAAAATATCTACATCTCAATCTATTACGTGGCTTCAAATAAATCTACAAACAGCTGTAGGGTGAAGTAAATCGGCGTTCTAATTTAGTGAAATTATTCTACTCAGATTTCCGTGTATGTAGATATTGGGGACAGTAATCAGTGAGGTCTGTTTGATGGTAATGTCGGTGTAATGCGTGTTTCATTAAAGTTTATATCCCTGAGCATATAAAGTACCCGTTTACGTTCATCAAATGTGTATTCAACGAAACTTACTAAACTAGACTTTTTGAATTATACATGATTTAGGTTGATTGGTCTGAATCATTGAATTGCTCTGATCACGAAGATCAGCAACTAATGTAGTCACATGGTTAATGACCACTACAAATTTGCAGCCACTTCCAGACATACCTACATTATAACGATTTTGTTTGTATGTGTATGAAAATAATGATGAATTCAATACAGAATTATAAAATGACGTGTGTACTCGTTCGACATATTTTGCTAGAACTCAAATCCAACAAATAGTAATAAATCAAGCGATTTTAAATGTAAAAATAATCCAAACGTATAGACATATTTTCAATAGTGACAACTCACTACCAAGTAATTTAAATCCAATTTCATTTAGTGTCAAATGTCTAAGATGTAAATTGCCAAGTTTTCTAGCAATGTTATTCTGACATATAACACAAAATTAACAGACTTTTTCTACGGCTGCTTTATTAACCTCAAAATATGCTCCATTAACTTCAAATATTACGTAGATCGAATGCTCGCTAGAATGTGTTTAATTTTAGTGTGGTTATGAAAGTTTCTTATATTTTAAAATGAAATGTGCCTTTATAACCTACCATCGATTCTTTAGAGAACTATTGAATGTGTTTAATTTTAGTGGGGTTATGAAAGTTGTTTATATTTGAAAATGAAGTGTGCCCTTCTTACCTCCCATCTATTCATTATAGACATACTCCAAGAATCATTTATCGAATGCACAATTGGAATATGACTGTAGTAATTCTCGTGCAAGACAACACACTCATAAGTACAATTTGCATAAATTGAAATATGTGTAAGGAAGCATGAACAGAATCACACTCAGTCTGATGGCCAAAGTTTGACTTGTGACTTGAAGTTGCAACTTATTTTACCACTAT
Organism: Glandiceps talaboti; assembly: GCF_964340395.1. Taxonomy (NCBI): domain Eukaryota; kingdom Metazoa; phylum Hemichordata; class Enteropneusta; family Spengelidae; genus Glandiceps; species Glandiceps talaboti. The sequence goes on from NC_135549.1 coordinate 19,908,373, forward strand.
TATTCTCACAATTACTAGTAGGAAAAAGGGCATTTTATCGGCCAAATTAATGATCTTCACGATTAGACTTCTTGCTATCAAATTATTGTTTATATATAACTTTTAGCCAGATAATGACGTAAGACAGTAGAGCCATCTCGAAAAAATACATAAATAGCATTTCAAGGAATAGACACAGAAGCATCATGTGTGACAGTGGGCGCTCAAGTGGTCATTTTTTTAAACTACATCCATAGGTTAGAATGACCACATTATGATGGCAGACATATGTCTTTGATACCAACTGCTCTGTTGGGTGTTTTAATAGTGTCACAATGTTCTGTATCCCTATCCCTTGCCATACTTGACAATGTTTTTGTCAATTAAAATCGCTACTCGTAAATAGTATTATTATCACATTCGACTTGCACATAACTGAACTAAAAAAAATAATCGCGAAATTGTAATTGATGAGGCCAGGTCTTTGTTTACATGGTAAGACATGTAATGAATTATCTATCTCTGTTTCTTGTCACTGCTCAGTGACATAATCAATCATGATGGCTGGTATTTGCAAAACAAATAATGTAGCAAATAAAGCATCAATCATAGGTAATTTCGAATGTCTGATAGACTTAAACCTCTCAAATCACAAGTTCCCTATGGAAAACAATATGCAAAGTAGCGATAAAAATAGCACAAGGGTACACTTTCACAAGGTCATTCTAAATGGAAATGACGACAAATGTAGTAGTTCACATTGTGGTCAATTTTTTATATATTAAATCCACAGGTTAGAATGACCACGTGATGATGGCAGACATATGCCTTTGATACCAACTACTCTGTGGGGTATTTGAAATTGCAATGCGAAAACTAACCTTGCCAGGTAAATAATTTATCTTTAACTACATCTGTCTATTAAAGACAAAGGCGATGTGTTTCCTCCTGCTACATGTAAAGTCTCTCCATAATAACAATGTTTATACTAACAACAAAGTGGAGACATGTGAATAACTTTATCTTTAATTACATCTGTCTATTAAAGGCAAATGCGATGTATTTCCTCCTGCCGGAATGCAACATGTAACTATGTCTAGCTTTACGTTAAAAGACATGTAAAGCCACTCTAAAATAACATTTTTTTTACACTAACAGCAAAGTGGAGACATTTTAGAAAGGGTAATGGGTAAGAATTATCACAATGTGTGATGTTTGGCGTAAATAATCATACCGGAGTACAGTTACTACGTCATCCGCAATCTTCATTATCAGGTTAACTCCGTGAATAATTTTATAACTCTTCGACGCCACAAGAATTAACACGTAATATGTATGTAGCTGCAGTGGACTTCGAGCTAAAATAAAGTCTACTGCCCACCTTCCAGTCATGTTAGAATAGCATCTTCAGATTTCCTTTCTCGTATTCTTTGATAAGCACAGGAGAGTGTCTATATATAACACATGGCTTATGCTTCAGTGCAAAATAACAACGTACGTCGTATACCTTCAGTTGTTCATTCAATGTTGAAATCCCACATTACACATCGAAATAAGAAGCCGTAGTACTAGTTGCATGTAGTTTTTTTCCATCAAATCACATGAAATTTAGAATGATTTGGTATTGTATTCTGTCCCTCATTTGCAATTAATAGTTAGGTTTACATGTAGTCTGGAAAAAAGTAACATCTGTTGACTGAGACAAGTTTTTGTACAATTAAAATAACATATATATTTTGGAGGTTCTGGAAAGACTGTAATTTCTAGACATTTTCTACTTGAGAGGGAATTTCTTTTAGTTCATGCATGCTCAAAGGAAATGAGTTCACTTTCCTGAACGTTATCCTGCCACGAGTAAGGGTTCCGGCATTTCAAATTGGACAGTAGGCCGCTCTGAGAATGCCATATTTCGCAGGACAGCAGTGGGAAAATGATAATATTTGCAAAACCTCGCCTGCTAAATCTAACTCTGATAGCATGCACATAAAAAAGTCAAACTAAACTACGGAGTGAGAAGTTATATAGTGACCATGCATCGTGTCTGCATTAAAACACGGGTATATTTTATACGCACATGCTGACGACCATTTGATTTTAAAAGTGCGATCATGTAAACACACACACATACATACATACAAACTTGACGTATACAGACAAACAGACAGGCAGACGAACAGACAGGCAGAGAGACAGACAGGCAGGCAGGCAGGAATGCGCGCACACACACACACACACACACAAAACATAATATATAGTTACTCCAAACACTCACCCACAACACTCCAACGAACAATGTCAACGTTGATATCTTATTCCATACACCTTTCAATTAAACCCTCACAAGAGCACCGTGACACGTTGATTTACCGCAAGGCATGATAAAAAACAGGTTTACTCTACATGTCCTGCCATGTAGTCAGTCGAGACATTAAATCCAGATAGGAAATCTCATATTAGAATACACGTTGTCCAAAGTGAAGCATGATTTACAATGTTAATACCTTTGTTGACAACTCTGTAGCTCTTAAAACCACGGAGGATAAGTCAGAAAAGTGGGGCCTTAACGCGTCATTACTGTCTACGTAAATCACTTACGTCAAGCCGAAAATCTAGAACAGTTACTGAATAATTCTTTTACTACCTCGGTATAGGATTACGAGGAATGCACCGTGTATCTATTAGTTTGTACCTGTTTCACATAACAAATACATTTCATCGACATACGCCACAAGTCAGTCATAAATATATGCATATTATACCTTACCTGTCGGTGCCAGACCATCCATACTCCATATAAACAGTATATCATCACTGACACTGTAAAGCAACGCTTCTTTGATCATTGGAAACATTAATTGTTGAAACAAGTTCTAACTAGTTTAATTATTTACGACATCATACAATGAAAACGTTTATATTGTTTAGATTTCTAGCGACTTGCAATGAATTCGCCGATATTTTTCATTAAGAGCTAGATTAATATGTGATGATTAGTGTAGCTTTTATGACCCCTGCCTCTCCCAAAAACATGGTCCTGAAAGCAATGAATCATAGAATGTATTGATAAAGACTTATTAATGGAAGCTGAACAGAAACACTGCCTTTTGTCCCAAGCCATATTGAGGTACAATATTTGTATATAGTATTCTCTTCAAAGATAGGTCACAATATTGTTTTCTGACAAATTTAAACACACTGAATAGATGTGTCAGAAATTTTTTATAATGTACAATCCTAACAAATGGTTTTACGTATATGTAAATTATTGATGAATCAATTCTAAACAACATTTTGTGACACTAAATATGCATCTTTGTGAGCAAAACAAATAACATGGAAGTTTTAAGATGAATCGCGCAGTTAATAAGCTAGATGGTAAGTCGACAGTGGTGTATATCCAGCTAACAACACCAAATGTTAAGCTACTTAAATGAATAGCTGATATTATTGCTCGGACGGTTAGCACTGGGTTATTTCTATTGCTTCTCATCATGTCTTGTGCAACATTCACCAGTTTCCCTGCCATTGCGATACATACTCAAAACATATATACGGAAGTGACGTCGGTTAACATATTTATAAGAAAGACATCGGTAATGTCCACACTATCGATAATAAAAGTCACCTTGCTCAAATTTAATAGTTTTACAACAAGACGCATATATCTCTTAATCTATTTTACTTGAACTTACTGTAATTTGAGATGCCTCTATCGTCAAATCGTGTTATCTGTAACCTTCGATCAGTTAAATCAGAGATTCAAGTTGAGAGGATACAGAATACAATGACACGGGCTAATGCAGCCAGTTATTAATTAACAGTTATAGTGATATTCTAACCCCAAGTTAACTTTAATTTTGTACCACAAGTGTCTCCATGCCTGTAAGTCTCGATCTTGAACTTCGCCGTTTGAAGTACGCTTCGTTGAATTTAATACTACATGTTGTTGTGATATAACATGCATACTCAGTTCTAACATATGCACAGATATATGACAGATAGATAGATAGATTGATGGATGGATGGATGGATGGATGGCTGGCGGGATGGATGGATGGATGGATGGATGGACGGATGGATGGATGGATGGATGGATGTATCCCATATTACCCCTATCCTCTTTCATTTGACATTATTAGCCCCCCCCCCCCAGTGTTTTTATAAGGGTTCTGTCCGTGCGTGAGTGGGTCCGTCGGTAATATGTCATTTCTCAGACATGCAATATTACATTTCTTCCCAAACCTGAAACAAAGGTGTAATATATCCTGTGAGACATATCCACATGATATATGCAAATTCGACCAAATGGTGGCCATATTTGTAGCTACAAATCGATATTTACTGCATACCTCAACATCTGTAATACACGGACACTCTATTTGAGTGTCAACCCCCATATTATCAGATGCAAACCATCTTTGGAGATCGTGACCTTTGACCTGAACTTTCACAGATAATTAACAAAATCTAGTCAATTCCTGCCTATAACAGACACATTGTGTTTACATATTGCCAATTAGTTTTGGTGTTCATGCAATTTTTACCCATATTTGTAGTAAACAATTGCAGCTATATTTAATACTGCATAACTAAACAATTTCAATCATAGACTCTTCATAGACCATCAAAAGTAAGCTATTACAAACGTATTGCAGATACTTTGTAGCAATTAATTATGTGTGGCTAGTGTCTTTTACACCATGTCTATAGATAATGCAGAATTAGATAAATATACATGCATTATTTTGGTGCTCAAATAACATTTTACTCATGATCAATGGCTGCCATATTTGTAGTGAACAATCATGGTTTACCAATTAATTTATGTTGCCGGGTTTAAACTTTCTTTTTAGACATTGACATTTTGACGAGGGGCTAAGTCTTCTATGAAGACAAAGTCATATTCAATTATAGTCCCATAGCTGACTACACATGTTGAATTAACCGCCCAACGTGAATGTTATCGAGCAGAAACGAGATTGATAATTATCTATTTTTAGATGAATATTTCATCAAACTGTCTACCTACTAATATGTTGAAAGCTTTCCCGAGGAATGGTATTCAAACTATGCAGATTAAAGTAACAGGCTTGCAGACACCTATTTATACCTGTCATTGTCTGTAAACATAATTTCTAAAATCATAAAAGCTGACTACGTCAGGGTGGTCGACATGCATAAGTCGTGCCTGGTTCTATCACCACATTATGTTTGCATTGAAACATATGTTGTTCAATTTTACTTATTTATAGGTTAATTTAAGATTATTTATATTACGCACGTGTCACTATTTATGTGTATAAATCATGTTTTGCTATAACTGATGTTAAGAAGTATACCCAACTAGCAATCTGATAAAAATCCGATGTAGATGTCGACTAATCGTTCATTGCTATTTTACCTTCGTTATTTTGCCTGAATTGACCTTCTTGGTACATGTTTACATTTTTAGCCTGATCGCCTCCTCTACATCTGAACTGGCGCACATGCAAACGAATTTCTGCTCAGTGAGACACACAGCCAATCAGGTGGCGTCTTACTTGTCATGGGCAAATATTTCTATGAATCGTACAATACTTCAAGCCTACTACTGAGAACGCGAAGGCGTTCGCTGAGATAAACATGAACACTACGGGGGGGGGGAGCTATCCAATGTAGCTAAAATATGTACATAAGACGAAATGCATAGAGGTACATCTAAACAAGAATTATTTAATTACTGTAAATATATAACAATACAATCACTGAATGTTTTTACAGTTGAAATACTTTGTACGTTGTCGGTTGCGTGTGTGCACAAATAACGCCATGTAGTAATAGTAAAGGTAGGTCCAGCCGTTGTACTTCGGCTCACGAAGTTCAATTACTGGATCGGACTTCCTGTTGATATTCAATGTTTGTTGATGTTTGTTGATATTCAATGCGTACATGTACGTCGGATTGTAATCAGATTGACCCATCTAGTAGATTTAACGATCATACACTATTGCTGCATCATTACTATGGTCCAAAGGTCTTCATCCGTATAATTATCACAATTTCTAACATCTGAATAATTACGTGGAAAAGTTAACATGATGAATAGTAAATTATCTTTCTTTTGTATACTCTATGGTGGATATGGAGCTCATGTAAATATTCGTTGCTTCGTAAAAAGCCATGCCACAACAGTTTGATAGATCTCATTTGAAACTTGACTCTTGCCTATGTACACCCGGTCAGGTTTATATAGTGATTCACGGAGTTGAAGAAGTATATCAACAAAGTTAAATATATAGTAACATAATTCAGAGTAATCAAATTTGTGACGCTTCTTAGTGCTGAAATTCACGCTCACTTTACTAAATATGACAAGAGTTGTCGCCATTTTGCTAAACTTCACTAATATCGTAGATCTGATGTGACAGTTATTCGACGTCAAACCTGGCATTTCAAAGAGAAACTGGTCCAAGTGAGTCTTCTTTCCAGTCATGTATAAGATTATCAAATAAAAATAAGTTTTAACAATTCAAGGCACGAACAGCATTCATTATTGTGCAAGTCTTTAAGATATGCCATGTTGACTCATATTGCAACATTGTTATTCATACAATCTGTAAATGGATGCTAACATTTTGTTTACCTTTAAGCTGTGTTGTCCAACATTTTTTCAATTACAAGTTAAGAGTAGGATATTTGCATCGCCATTATATGAAGCAGAATTTATTTTCAAACGTTATCATTAACGCCGTTTAGCAGTTCTCCTATAAAAGGCTGAAAATGTATATCCAAGCTTCCTTCCTAAGAGCACTTAGTATTCTTGCAAAATGATTTAGGGAAGATATCTCGAGTGGCTACTTTTCTGGATTCCACAATTTAACGTTCTCCCTTCCTTAAGTTTATTACTTAACATATCATTTGATCTAAATCTCGGTGATATACTTGGTCATTACATGAAATCGATTTCATTAGATTTTTAAAAAAAGTAACATTGCGTGTGTACAGTTATTTCCATGACTTGAAAGCTACCCTTTGTCATCTATTATAAGCGTGGAACTATTTAATATGATACACTTAAGACTATAAGTACTTTTAATTTGATTATGTCATTCTTCAACTATGCGTTTCTGGAATGTATAGTTAATTAATTGTTAACGAATAAATTACGTACATACTTGACCTCGCCAATTGTTTTCATGATTACTTTTAATTACTTCACATCGTGTATGTTTATTCCCACTTGGCAAGCACTTAGTAGGGGATGGGAAATTAACTTGTCGACATAACGAGAAATGTTGACTATAAATCTTAAGATGAAGCAGTTTAATTATGTCACGCCGTTTATTTAGGAGTTATTCAACGTCCTTCAATTTTATCGAATGCATGCTTGTGTTTGTAAAACCACTTGCTTATTATACTTTAAATATACTAACAAAGCAGTATATTTTCAATTTACATCATTTGACCTTTTGATAGCCTGCCAGCGCATAGACTTTGTTGTTAGATACGCAAATTACTTGGTACATTTTGTTGGTTTTTATTTATTTTGGCAAATTTATAAGAGTTTGTCCTAAAGCCGTTTGGTTTAAATTACAAACTAGGTCGTTAATGTTAACGTTTACAGCACGTTTCATCTTTCACTACATAGTATGATTCAATGTGTATATTCTGTCATTATCAATGTTGAACATACATTTGTGTAAAATAATAATATTGATGTATCCGATGACATTACGAATAAAAGTGGGTGGATTCATTTTATCATGTATTACCTAATTTACCTCTATATATAGTCAAATAAGTCTACCTTTTGGTTTTTCGTGCATTGTCATAAATTTACTTTAAAGACACACACACACACACACACACACACACACATATATATATATATATATATATATATATATATATATATATATATATATATATATATATATATATATATATAAGGCTTATCAATTTGTTACAAAACCAACAACCCATAAACACTGGTGCTGCCACGCCTAAATCTGCACCTATCGTTTAGTAAAGTGTTTGTAACAAATGTTATATACATTGACCAGGTCTTGACCACGGTATCTCTAGCGCTGTACCTACCTGTACTTTTTGTTATATATAGAATGTGTTCATTAGTGTGACAACCCATATGTGCACGAGGGTCACCTAACAAAGCTACAATAGAAAATTACGAAATTCTCAGCAGGTAAGAACGCGAATAACTGCTCAAATTGGAACAGTAGCTTTGTTATAGTACATGTCACTGCCTGGCCAATATATTTCAAACTGAACCCTAGGGGAAAACATTATTTGGCCGAGATGTGCAGTATAGGATTTCTAAACTGAATTTATTCATTAACACGTACGTTAAGGGATTAGTGTACACGTTTACTAACATGCCCGTAGGTAATAAGGTTGACGTTCTGGAGGAAAAGCCTGTCTTGTACAAATAAGACATGTTTACCCAAAAGTGTCCTGTTAAAAACATTAAGTGAACTCTCACCAGTTCTATACTATTTCTTTCCATTCATATACCATCCAGCAGGCATTGCCCAATAACAGGAGAAAAGTTCAGTGTTAGTGCAGGAGGAAACCAGAGTACCCTGCGTCGTTCGGTAGAGTCAAACTTAATGCCACTCCTCTTACTTACAAAGTTAATCGAAAACAGAATAAAGTACAACACTGGTATACAGGTAAGTTTATTCAAAGCTTGGGGGTTCTGAACCCCGACCGCAACGATAACAGGCAGTGGTTTAACCACTCGACAATCTTCAACCCCTTTAATACTATCAGTTATATAGAGGGAAGGGGGCTAAATATGTAAACGCTGCGAACCTACACTCCCGAAAAGGATGTCTCCAAAATAGTTTCTATCTGATTCAAACTTGAAAGTCATGCTGTATAACGTTTTTCACTTGACAGACTTTTCACAATTTCGAGCTTGTGGAGAAACACGTTAGCACAGTCAGCGTTCATATAAGATAAGGTACAAAATTGCCGACGTTTGCAGTTCA